>NC_061119.1:64453555-64489880 GCF_002878395.1 Capsicum annuum | reverse complement strand
TATGAATATATATAAGTATATAACAAAGGTCTACTCGAATTACAGCCTAAATCATCAAACTAGCTATTTAAGACCTCAAAATCATAGCAGGAGCTAGTGCCAGAATACTCAGGGTTCTAATCCATATATCAAGTCATCAAATGGTCATGCATAATAATATAATCGTAAGATAAAAGAGGGTATAATAATACCTAACATATTGATACTAAAATTACCCTTTTCTCATAAACTAGACATAACAATGATCATGACAATGATAATAACAATGCTTATAACTAGTCAACAGCAATGTAAGTAACTGACTAGTCTGGATAACAACATACCTAATTGAGCCTATCACACGCTCCTACCACCCTAGGCTCAAAAGGTTCAATCAACATACAAAACACCATAAGTCATAATCATCACCCATACCTATGTAACCCCCCATATGGGTTGATAAGTATAGGCACATACTAGTGATAGGGAGTGCACATGCAAGAATGAATACAACAGAATCTACAATACTATAATTGATCTAAGTATCATAATAACATCATCTTAACCATCACTATAACCATCATTATCATACTCATCCTCATCATAACCATTATCACCATAATCATCCTCCAACCGTACCGGGTATATATATATATTATTTCCATACATAGGGCTAGCTGAACTCGAATCGGTATATGTACACATAAAAATATCAATATAATCATCCTCTTCCCTTATTGGATATCCATGTCATCATCACAATATCCTTCGACCTTATTGGGTATCAATATATCATCACACAATTCTCTGGCCTTATCAAGTATGAATGTCATCATCTCAATATCCTCCGGCCCTACCAAGTATCAATATATCATCACACTATCCTCCGACCTTGTCAGATATTAATATCATCATTATGATATCCTCCGACCTTGATGGGTATATAAGAATATCATCCTAGTCATCCTCCAGCCTTGCTAGGTATATAATCAGTATCATAATAATCATCAGCACACTTATATATATACATATATATATATATACATACATTTGTATTTGTATATATATATATATTTATATATATATATATATATAAGATCAATACTAAAATCTATCATCGAGTTTTACCTAAAAGTTACATTATCAATCTAGCAATTCCTTCGTCCCATATTGGCGAGATATGTATCTGGATATAATAGGTGCACAGACTCAAGCCATGTCTAAAAGAGTGTAAATCCTTAAGTATGTTGCTTAGACTGAACTTTGGGATTAAATCATTATAAAAGTGTAGAATGAGTCAGAATCTCTGACGTCTGGAGTAATTAGTCGTATCAAATCATATATCAAAGTCTGACTAATCAAGTATTTAATACATCATTATTAATCTCTTTTACATATAAGTTATTCATTAAGACATGTATTTAATTATTATGAAGAAATTTATTTTAAGGTAGAAAGTAGGCTTTAACACTTATTTAGGAAAGATAATAACAAGATCATACTTTAGGTAGAATCACATCATTTACCAATATAATGATCATGAATATACTGAATCTATGCATGCCATCATCAGTATTCAAACAATGAAGCCATAGGCATTAATATATTAATAAACTAAAATCACATCCTTTACAAGGATAAACACATATCAGATGGTCAACTCATATCATAATACGACCATAGGCCCAATAATGTATTTGGAATAATTATAGCATTATAATCAAGATATTTGGCCCTCATATATATCCAGATCCCATATCAATAATCATAGTTATACATTATTTCATATTTATATGCCATAGTGTACTTATGAGGAATAACATCTCCATAAGCCATAAGGAATATCTATAATAATATCACATCTAGGAAGCATCTCATATCCAGATGGCATAATACTTCAATAAGCATCTCTTATCTAGGAGGCATAATATAAAAATAAGCATATCACATCCGGGAGGCATAACATATCAATAAGCATCTCACATCTAGGAGGCCTAATATATCTTTAAGCATCTCACATCTAGGAGGCATAATATATCAATAAGCATGTCAAATCTAATAGGCATAATATATCAATAAGCATCTCAAACCTAGTAGGCATCTTATATTTAGGAGGCATATATCATGTCTATAAGGCATATTGTATCTCTAGGCCATATATCATAACTATGTCTATGCTTATATTACTAAGCATATTAATGGACAACGTCATAAGTCAAATCCAGAATGCCATAACATAGCTACAAGCCATAAGTCATAGTCTGGGGAAAGTCATCATAATTTACCAAGTGGCAAAGTAACCTTATTCTAAAGGCTCAGTAGTCTCAACTATGCCTAACATCCACAACTAAGTCCACAAAGGGCTAGCACATATCTTAGCCTAAGGTGGGCTTGAGGAACCCATTTTTAATCCTTAATTTCCATATTTAGGTAATTTGTACCCCGAAATAGGCTAAGGTATCTAGTTTAACTTCTAGATGTTAAGTAAGCCATAATCAATCCTAAAATAGGAATTTCGCCTAGAAACATAAGCAATTAAGTCAACTTCACCTAGATTAAGGTTTGAAGATCACCAGAATAGCCCAAATAAGGTTAAATATACTAACCATGCTTCCAATGTTAAAACCACATTCCAAATTAAGCACCATATCATATCCATTCAATGAATCAGTTCAATCTAGGATGAAGGCAATAGGATTCTAAGAGTACAATAAGAATTTTAACTTACTGTCAAAACCCTCATCTAATCCCCAAATTCAATAATCAAGTTTAAGTCATTCTACCCATAATTAAACTTAACATTCATATTAATCCGGAATATATAACACACATCATTTTACAGAAAAGAGTATACAGAAGCCTACCTTAAAGCCAAACCATAAATTCTTAAATCATTTACCAAACACTCATCTTCATTTCACATGCCCAAAATGCCATCACACTATCAAAATTATAATCTACTCATTAATACAAGAATAACCTTTTTCTAGGCCAACCCAATGTTCATACATGATAAAGAAATCATAACCCTTAAGAAATAGGTAAAAACTAAGCTAATTTGGGGCTAAAATTAAGCCCTAAAGCTAATTAGGTTTTGGGTCAAGAACTAAGAATTTTTCAAAGAAAGGGATGAAATATTACCTTAAATTCAAAGATATTCCCAAATATAGATGTTAATCAAGATCCCAAGGCACCCACGAGACTCAATTTTGAGTTATCACACTCATTCAGGGTTTTTGGCTCTCAAGGATGAGTGAAAAATAGCCACAACATGGCCTAAAAGGGTCATTTTATACCCATACAAGGTATCTAGGTATGGATATCTCACAACCAAGTATGCAATCCCACTACTTAACTAAAGAAGCAGGTATAGCCAGTGACATCTAATCTACAAATCCTCTGAGATAATGATATGATTACTGTCAAATATAGTAACCCAATAAAGGTTGGGGTCAAATCCCAAGGGAATATGTGGAGTTGTGGTTCTTAGATATTGTAATTAATGGGCGAAACTCGAAAATTAAATGAGGGGATTTGAGTATCAATCTCAAACTAGTAGTGAGAATCAACCTTGGATGTAATCAGTCATGAGTGAACACTAGGATTGTGTTCCACTTGGATTCTCAACTCTGTACGTTTATCATGGTTTGTTGAACCAACCCTATACCTCTTATGTAGAATCAATAAGTTATGTACCTTCTACAGTCTTTTGGATGAGTAGAAGGATTTTACCCTTTACCTTTAGAGTATCGGGATATCGCCTTACTAACCCTTATCTTGATCCCAGTTAACTATCACCTTTTGAGTCTCTATTTATTATATAAAATCTCACCATCTTACTAAGATAACACCTAGAAGCATGGATCGATAGTTAAACTCCAAATTATTGTTGTCCTTATCTTTACCTAGTCACTATGTCTCTTTTGGAGTAAGTAGCAATAACTAGGCTAAATCCTAACATGTTCACCCTTTAAGAAAACTATTATAGTGAAGATAAAGCAATGCATACATAGGTATCAGTTTAGAACAGCGATAGCACTTCCCCTACTTCATCAATCCGTAGGGATTCCACAACCCTAGCTCTGGGCTTTTAGTCATTCATACTTGTGAATTGATCAACAATATTCATGATTGAAAGTATAGATGAAATCACAATAATAAGACGTAGAAACCCTAAAACCATAACTAAATTAATCAACTAAAGTTAATACAAGAGAATTCCAAGATCAAAATTAAATCTCAAAATCAAAATATATTTGTAAATATCAAGAGTGAGTAACCTCTACTAAAAACACATAAAGGGTATTTATAGTACATGAGGAAACCCTAAAATCAAAGCCCCAACAAAATAGGAGAAAAAAGAGTTGGTGGCCACTTATGGTCCCTACTTGTGCCCTGATCTTGAGTGCAGGTAGTACTAGCAGCCTGGAGGGAGGGCACAAGTGGCGACCGTAAGTGCCAGACCTAAATTTCCTGCAAGTTAGCTCTCGAGATTTTGGACTTCAGACACTTACTTTGACCACATGAGGTCTACATGTACTATTTGCGGTCCATATGTTGACTTAGCAAGTGTCGGGAGCCATTTTCTTAGTGCTTCTTCAATTCTCGCACATAGTTTGATCATGAACAGGACGAAAGTGTCCCAAACGTCCTAATTGCTTCCATTAGTAGATAGAAACACCTTTCTAATATTTTTCACAAACTTAGAATCCAAAATATAATTTCCTGCAAAACATACCCAAAATGCATCATATCTAAAAAAAACCCTCAGAAACTTGCATATTTTCATAGTTTTAAGTGTTAAAAGTTCTATATTTATATAGCACATCAACAGAAAAATGATGCTTAACTAGGAGAATCTAAGCTATTCAAGGTAGTCAATCAACACTTCAAACTCAAAAAACAACACCCTTTCCAACCTCACTTTATAAAACCAACTATGTATAAACATGAAGTATAACAATATGATGCAATGGGTTCAAGGTATAGAATTACATTAGAAACAGTAAACCACACATATGTACAAGTTACACTACCCAAAATAAGAAAATAGGTAGCAATATGACTCATGTTCCTCACAACAAAGATGTCCCACTCACTCATGTGAAATCATACATGTCAATACAAGGATAGTCAAGAGACACTCACACTCAAAAGAGAATTTCCAATCAACGTGCATCAAATACCATAGGCTTGCCCTTATTTTCTTTACTTTAGTTTTCACACAGTCAAGTTAGGATTACTATAGGACTTTTATCAACTTATAATGTAAGCTTGGGGGGAGGGTATGGTACATATGGACATATCAAGTGACTAAGGCTCCTTGGCACTACACTAACTACGGGGTCTCACTTATTAGCCAATTTCCTTTTATTCCACCCTTATTTCTCCCTTTTTATCATTTATTGAACATTCAGGTTGGGTGTGGTCTTTTATTCTTTCTTTATCACATTTTCACAATTTTCTTTTCTTTTCTACCACACCCAGCCCTACCAACTTTATCTCTTATTTTACCCTCCTACATACTTACTTTACACTACACATCCCTATGATATCTACCCTCAACTTAGGTATTTTGCCTGAGTTGAGGTGCATAATGTCCAAGAAGGACCAGGGACAAAATAAGTTCATTGTAATATAAATGGGAAGGTGGATAGGTGAAAACAAATAAAAATACCCTATAAGGTTAAAAACAGGGATAAAGGGATACAATTTCACATAGGGAAGGTTATTTAGGCTAAAAGTGAACTAAAATAAAAAATGGCCTATGATCCTTTCCTAACTGACTATCCTTCAACCTAGGCAAGACTAACCAGGAAAGTTCTGAATTTTACACACAAAGGGAACTAAGTAGCATCTCACATACACATGGAACACAATCAATATTACCAACTACAACTTATCTGATTCCTGCCATTGTTGGCAAATAATTATCGTGTCCCTAATCCTAATATCATTTCAAGATCCATAATTTTCACACAAATATACATTCACACAGTTCTAAAATACATTTTTTATGAAGGGGTATCATTTTTCTCAAAAATCAATGAAAAACATGATAACTGCCCTAAATACTTAAAAATCTCCTAATTACACAAAACATATCACAATATGAAACAAAACACAATATGACACAAATTATCCTAGACGTCGTTATACAACGATACCGCAACCTATAAAACAGAAGCACAACAACAAAATCCTATTACGACTATGGTAGATCCTATCCCCAACTAAAAAACTATGCACTATTCTCAATGTGTAAAAATATTACAAACAAAGGAAAGTGAGAACATACCCAGGACGCACTAAGTGCCCATGTCAGGAGAATCTCCAAATGAGGGCATATCAATTGACGAAGGTAGTTTTGGTGGCGGTGCACTACTAAAGGATACACCTACAGCTATTTCTATATGCCTCTGCCAGTCAATGACTACAATCTTAATCAACTCACGTTTGGTCCTTTTAATGGCTTAGTCATATGGAATATAAGGATCCTACAAGTCTCCTACGTGACCTTTCTTGACCCTTACTACAAGGACCTCTCCTTATCCTCCATGAAGAAATTAAACTATCTCGGTGAGCATGAAGGTGATAATTAGATCACTGGGGGTATAACTAAGGGAGTGGCTGCTATATGACTCTCTATAAAAGAGAGTAACTCTTCTTATAATATATAAAAATCCTTCTTTATCTGAGTTAGATCTGGTTTTGTATCTCTATAAATAAAGCTATAAATTATCTCTCAAACTCATCAAAAAGTTCTTAAAAGTTAGCATATAGCTCAGACAGTGTAGCTCTCTCTACGGCCTTCTATCTGTCCTTTACCAGCTCAGATCTAGTTCAAACCCCAGATTTTATCTGCTGGTATAGGGTAGTCATCTCAGTCTCAAAAACCCTCAACCAAGCATAGTGTCCATCTAACTATCCATTAAGCTCTGCAAAAACTCTCTAGATATAGTAATCATACCTGTAGTAGGAACTATAGTGGATGGATGAGGAGGCTCTGAAGATACACCAACCGAATCTGAGGTAGAAACCAGGGTTGATAAAGAAATAGATAGTGTCCTCTCTTCCTGAGTATTCAAATTTGGAGCCTCTCTCTACTCCTCTATCTCAATATCAGCACTAATACCTATATCTCTTTTGTGTACATCAGCAGGATCTGTGGAAATTGATAGGAATTTAGTCTAGAACTAAGGTACTTTGGTAGGCTCTCTAGATCTCGTAAGAAGGCCTAGATGTGCCATATCATTCATACTCTTTATTTGCACAGTAACTATCATACGTAACCTCTCATATACTCCTGGTATCTCTGGTATACCAGCCTCATCACAAAGTCTCTGAATCATACAAGGGAATGACAGATTAGTTATCTCCCTAAATACTCTATCATGGATCTCATGCTGGAGGATGGCTGCAAAATCAATAGCATAATCAGCCATTATACTAGAAACCATGGATACTCTCTCCCAACTCAACAAATTATCTAAAGTAGTAGGGAATAGTCAGTATATGATGCGCAACCACCAAAACATTGCCTCAAAGTTTAATATACCCTTCTTGATCACACTATGACCCTCAATCCATGGGGTAGCATCACCCAAAGGTAAAATATAGCTGGATATACACCTAGCCATCTTAACTCTCTCCCGTCTATGCTCAACCTCCCACATAATATGTTGATCATGTACGTCTCTTAATCTATAGTCACACTTTGCTTTATATATGGGAGTGATATAATCTGGACCAAAAATAACCTGGTGATAGTCTCTGCGTACAGATCAACTCTGATCCCATTAATAAGTATATGATCAAGCTATTGCTTCTCTATGTGCCTTATTTGTACTGGACATTTGAGAATAGAAAGAACTAATATAGATCAGTAGGATGAATAACACTCATGTACTATAGCCAGGCTATAAAAGCTGAGTGGTCTCGATATCAACTCTAACTAGTAGTGATCAAAAGTAGATTGCAACTATGGTACTCTTTTAAGCCCTGATAGATCAATCCGATGCTCCTCATAAATAAGCCTCTTGGGCCGTCCATCCTCCAAAATATAATTGTCCCTATCAAATGTGTCCTGCATCATATCTACACACCACCTCAGAATCTTCTCATTAAGAGATACCTCTGAGCCATGTGTAGGTGTGGGATGCTACTCCTGATATACTTGTACATTATAGGAAACTTGCTCTTTACCGTTTTTAGACTGGGGTATATTTGACTGCTATACATGTGTGTCGGTACCTTACTCAAACTGGGGAACCGTTGATGGCCCCTTCTGCTCTGCGCCGTCGGATGAATCCTGGAACGCCTCTTCAAATTGGGGGTCTTGAGTTGTAACTTATGGAGTAGACTTAAAGTTTGCCTCCTCTTCATCATCTGATGGAGGAGTGTGTGAGGGTGAAATCTGAGCTGATTTCATCCTTGGTCGGGCTACAATAGTTTGAGCAGCCTAGCACATATTCCCTCTCATAACTCTGTGTGTCACCTCAACTGTAGTGTCTCAACATTGCTGCATCGGGTACACCTCCACTGAAAAACTAGGTTGGGGATACTCTGCCCGTCTTTTGCGGTATCATCCTTCTTTTTCTTAGCAATTTTTGGTGCTATTTGTATCTAAAAATCTAGTCGTTAGTTTCCAACAAAAGTGAAGGATTGCAAAAGTTGAAGAAAAACTCAAAATTCAAAAAGTTCAAAAAAAATTTCAATTTGCACACTCCTATAACCTATTTGAAATCCCAACAAGTCCAATTTGAAAACACCTATCAAGAATTATGATTTTCAATGCAAACTAACATGCTCAACTTGTGGTATTACTCTATTCACTCAAGTCCAACTTTCGGTTGGGGCCTAACCTTAGAATTTAATTCAAAACAAGGCCCTATATTATGATTTTAGGATACTTCAACAATCCTACATACAAGCATGATAGATTATATATAGTTTTTTTTATAGGAACACACATATCAACTTATTTAAATAATAAATAAATTAATACATAACCATTAGGACCTGAGAAATTTACCTCTTTTATGATGAACAGGAAGTGAACAAAGAAGAAATCAAGCAAAACCAAAGTTGGAACTTGATTTTAGTATGTTGAGACATGTTGGTATCTCAAACAAGTGTCAATTTAGCCTATACTTAAGTGTGGGGTTAGTTTATATTTTAATAGGGAAGTTTGAATTCAAAGAGAAAAGTGAAGTTTTGAGAATTTGAATGAGTTAGAATAAGGCTAAGGATGTTTAAATATAGACGAGGGGCTATTTTAGGTCTTATATAAGTGTTAATGGGCCCAAAATTTTAATTAAAATTGTGTCTCAATCATAACCTAGCATTGGCAGCTACTTCCGCCTCCATATGCGACAAGGCATGGGGTGTAAGTGCCACCTGCGACAAGCATGTGTAGGGCCAAAGATTTTAGCCCATTTTCCTATAATCTGAACTTGGAGTTTTGATATTTTTCCAGATACTTATGGTCCCGTAACCTAAGTTTATGGTCCCATAAGTATGATTAGGTACTAAATTCCACAACTTTCCATGTTCATCCTCAAAATTTCAACTTTTCAATTATTTGCTAAACTTACTTGTCCCTTGTGGGACTCGTGAACATGATGGGTTGATCAAACTGCCCCCTTACCTAAAAATTGATGAATGTAGCAATTTTACCATATTTTAGGCAAGTCCATAAGCTAAAAAACTACAAAAGTAAAACAAAAAAATGTGAATACTAAAATAGTAGGTTTTCTCCCACTCATCATCTGAATTTAATGTCGCGGCATGACGTGGCTGTGTTGGTTACTCAAACTTCACCAACAAGCCCATGGGTTGTCTCCCATGCAGTTCTTGATTTAAAATCTCTACACAATACGGTATCTTGATTACTTAGAATTCAGTAAGATACCCATAAGAGTACCTACCAGGGTCATTATTTCAATTGATCACAGACACCACCCTCATATCGGTAGGTTACTTCATTGATTTTTAGATGTTGAATGGGGCCTCTTCACCTTTGACTCTAAATTTAAACTCTCCTTTCTCCATGTCAACCATTTGTCTACCTATGGGCATAAATGGTCTCCTAAAATATAATGCGCATTTTGTATCAACCTTATAGTCTAGAATGATAAAGTACGCCAGAAAGATAAAATTGTCCATTCTCATAATCACATCAAACAAAATACCATCAGGTTTCTTCACCGTGCGGTCAACCATCAATAACAGCTGCATTAATGTCAATTTCAGAGGATTAAACCCACTTACTTGAATATGGCCAGCGATATCAAATTAATGTTGGCTCCTAAGTCATATAAGGCTCTGGCAAATTGAGATGACCTAATAGTACATGGTATTGTGAATGCTCTAGGGTCACCCTTTTTTTGAGCCAAACACCTCGTAGTGACTGCACTACAGTGGTGCAAGCCATCAACATCCTCAATCATAGCTCCTTTCTTCTTTATGACCAATTGCTTTATAAACCAAGCATATCTAGGAATCTGCCCCAATGCCTTGAGAAGAGGAATATTCAAGCTCAACTTTTTCAGCATCTCAATGAATCACTTGAATTTTCCTTCCTCTTTTTATGCTTTAATCACTAAGGAAAAGGTGGGGGTGGTCTCAAAATTTGTATAATTTCCCACTCAATAACTAAGCCCTTACCTATTTCTTTAGAAACTGCATTATCACCATCTATTGCCTTTTCTGACTCCCCAATAGGTGTCTCATTAACAATAGTTTCTGCAACAGGCAGTGGTGGATCCATAGTAGTAACACCACCCCTTGTATTAATGGAAAGAACATGACTATTGTTTTTTGGATTCTGTAAAGTGTTGCTCGGAATGGTACCTGGCTGCCTTTTATTTAGAGTTGTTGACATCTTCCCAAACTGGTGCTCCAACTCTTTGATAGAAGTGGCATGGGATTCAACCTCTTGGGTCAACCCTAAAATGTCATCCTTAATCTCTTTAAGGATGATCTCCTAATTTTCTTAACCCTTCACCAACTTAGTCAGTATCTCTTCACTTTTTGATTCTATATCTCTTCTGCCAGGTAGAATGCACCTATCTCTCTTCTTTCTATAGTCATCCTTCTTCCTCCAATCATTATCTCTCTCTCTACTATGGTCTCTATATTTGTCATAGTAAGTTCAACCTTGGTTCCTTTGCCCTTGGGCTCAGAAACCTGCCAATTAATGATCCAGATAGTTTGCTTCCTCCTCTAATTCTGACTTATAAGCTTTGGAAGATAAACCCTATGGTGCTACTACATTTACTTTCTTAGAAGTTGTTGCTGCAAAATGCTTAGCCAGTATCCCTAGATCAGTTTTTAGTAGTGCAATCTCTTGTGCTACTGAATCATCAGCTACTTTCTAGTCGCAGGAGGTACCACTTCAGCCTCTCGATTTTTAAACCCTCAGTTAGTGAGTGAGATTTGATATAGCATTTCCAAAGCTGCCTACCAATGTAGTCTCATAAAATCTCCTCAAGAGATGGTGTCTTCCATGGCTCTAAAGATTATGGTCAAGGCTCTATAGAATATCTCTAATAAGCTTGTCCCTAACAATCGATGGTTGGGCACCACAATCTGTTTTTTCTTAAACCTGAACCATGCCTCATATATAGGTTTTGATTGCAGCTGCCTAAAATTACAGATATCATCCTTAAGCTGCAACATCCTGGATAGAGGAAAGAACCAGTTCAACGATTGCTTGCGCAACTCGTTCTATATAGTGATAGAGCCTCTTGGCAGTTCCCCTAACCATAGAGATGTTTCTCATATAAGTGAGAAGGGGAACAACCTCAGTCTAAGTTCTTCCTAATTCACCCCTGGAATGGTATACGAACTGCAGATCTTGATAAATTTTCAAGGTGCATATTTGCATCATCTGTAGGCAGACACATAAATACACCCTTAAGATTTAAGAGTTTGATCATTGCGCTCATTATGTAAAATTTTATGCTTGGGGGTAAAACAAGAGGAATAATGGCTCCAGTCTTTGTTGGCTCAACGTATCCAAGGTCTTCTTCATCATCTATATTTGATTACACATACTGATATGATTGGTTCACTTTAACACAAGCACCTCTTGATCTGTTCTAATTTCTAGCGAGTGCTACTTGACGGTTTGTTTCTTAACTCTGTTCAACTAGCTCTTCCTTCCGAGCTACCCGTTGAGCTTTTTCTATTTCCCTCCTCTAGGTTTCCACTTGAGATAAAAGCTCACCACTCTGTCGATCAACTATATCCTGTACTTCTTCGGGAGGAGGAAGAGGTACAACATCACGAACCCCTTCAGGATTATTATATCTTTTCTGTTCCACCATCCTACTAGGTGTTTGTAGGATACACTCTAATTTGAATTTACTGGGAGAAAGGGAGTGGCTCTATTTCGTGTGCTAGGCATACACTAGTGTATACCCAACTAAAAACAAAAACAAAAACAAAAACCCCAAAACGACAACAACATCAATTCACAAATTAACACTGTAATCCCCGACAATGCTGCCAAAATTTAGTAACGTCCAAGATACACCTCCTCTAAAAAGATGATACGATCGCTGCCAAATATAGTAACCCAACAAAGGTTGGGGTGGATTCCACAGGAATACATGGAATTGTGGATCTCAACTGTTGTAATCAACGGGTGAAACTGGAAAATTAAATGGGGGGATTTGAGTACTAATGTCGAACTAGTAGCGAATATCCACTTTGAATGTAATCAATCGTGAGTGAACACTAGGATGGTGTTCCCCCTAGAATCTCGAATCCATAAGCTTATAGAGCATTGTTGAACCAACCCGATACCTTGTATGCAGAATAGATAAGTTAGGTATCTTCTACAATCTTTTAGATAAGCAAAAGGATTTCACCCTTTATCTTTTGAGTCTAAGGATATCGCCTTGCTAACCCTTATCATGATCCCAATTAACTATTTTCTTTTGAGTCTTTAGTTATTAAATGAAATTTACCATCTTACTAAGATAAAACCTAAAAGTGTGGATCGACAGTTAAACTCCAAATTACTGTTGTCTTTATCGTTTCCTAGTAACTAATCCTCTTTTGGAGTAAGTAGCAATAATTTAGGTGGGATCCTAACGTGTTCACCTATTAAGAAAACTATTATAGAGAAGATAAAGCAATGCATGCATGGATATTAGTTCAGAATAACAGTAGCACTTCCCTTACTTCGTCAATCCGCCAGGGTTTCCATTACCCTAGCTATGGGTTTTTAGTTGCTCATACTTGTCAATTGATCAACAACATTCATGATTGAAATCATAGATGAAATCACAATAATAAGAAGTACAAAACCCAAAACCGTAATTGAATTGATCAATTAAAGTTAATACAAGAGAATTCCAAGATCAAAATCGAATCTCAAAATCAAAATAGGTCTGTATATATCAAGAGTGCGTAAATTCTACTAAAAACACATAAAGGGTATTTATAGTACATGAGAAACCCTAAAATCAAAGCCCGAATAAAATAGGAGTAAAAAGAATCGGTGGCCAATTATGGTCCCTACTTGTGCCCTTACCCTGAACGCAGGTAGTACTTGCAGCCTGCAGGGAGGGCATAAATGACGACCGAAAGTGCCAGACCTAAATTTCCTATAAGTTAGCTCTTGAGATTTTTGACTTCTGACACTTACTTTGACCACACGAGGTCCACATGTACTACTTGCAGTCGACATATTGACTTAGCAAGTGTGGGAGTCATCTTTTCAGTGCTTCTTCAATTATCGCACATGGTTTGATCACGAACAAGCCGTAAAATGTCTGAAACGTCCATAATTCCTCCTATAAGTAGCAAAAAACACTTTTTTAATATTTTTCACGAACTTAGCATCCAAAACATGATTTCCTGATAAACATACCCAAAATGCATCATATCTACCAAAACAACCTCAGAAACTTGCATATTTTCATAGTTTGAAGCATCGAAAGTGCTATATTTTTATAGCACATTAGTAGAAATCACCATCTTTGCTTGTGCGATCACAGTACTTGCTGTCAGCATAGCTGAAAGCTGAAACTTGGAAAATTTCTAAGTTTCTGCCAATGCTTTGGGATTCAGAATCCAATATATGCAAATGAACTATGTAACCACACTAAATTCGATGTTCGAACGCAATGGCGAAGTTGGATTCTTATCCGAGGTTATTTCTACTAAATGTGGATCCCACACCTATATTTCTAATTTTTCAACTTTCCAATTAATAGGTTGAAATGAGCTCGGGTGGATTGAGACCCGAACTAAAGATCTACCTAGCCTAAAATAGATATTCCAAAGCTGCTGGGGCAGTCAAAATTTGCATTCGAGATTCTTTTATTAAAGTCTTTGCTCGGTGGCCATTTGGAAACAGCAGACTTCTAAATGGAGAATTGACTCTAAAAAATCAAACGAATTGCCCGGTAACCAAACTGTCAGTCCCAATAAGTCATAAATGACTTAGGGATACTATGAGAAATCACTAACGGCAAAAATAAGAAAAATTTTGAAAAATGACTTGGAGGGTCATTACAATACTAGTAAAAGGACTTTCGTCCCCAAAAGTCAGCAAATAGAAAGATTTCAAAAGCTCAAAAGGATGAGGCACTAGGCCCTGATACTCTAAGAATGACTTCCCAGATAACTTATATAAAGAGAGAACAATTCTTAGGGATTTTACCACGTTTATCCCTTTCTCAACCATCTTCTCTCACTGCACTTCCAACAACTAAAACTCAACTTCAACCACCAATTGGCCTTCAATTGAACCAAAAAAGGTTGATGCATGAAAATTTGAACCATAACACACTAATACCATCTTAATATCCGGGTAAATTAATCCAAAGCTTATCCAAGCCAAAAGAAAATCAAGGCATGAGTCAAATAACCTACTCCAGTTCTAAACATAACCTTCTTTTACCAATCCATACATTCTATCTACTCTAAACAAGAAGTAAAATAGCCCGAGCCTTGTTCGCGCAATCTCATCATAGAGAACTAGTAGAACTGAAGCTAATCCATTGAAAGTCCATGCGACAAAGATGGAAATAAGATCGTACATTGCTATCTAGGTACACAAATGGATATAATAAAGGAATACAATCTACGCCAATGCTACAACTAGTCCGAATGGAAACCAAGACTAAAATCTAGAAGATCAAGACATAACTACTATTCCCTGAACGATCCACTCTAGGACATCTCATCGATAGAGAATAAACCAAATGGAAACCAACTCACACATACTACTCTTACTGAGTTTATCATCCAAAATTCTCAAAGAAGACTAAAGACTCGAGGTCAAAGTTGAAAGAACTAATAATCTAATCTAAGTTTAGAAAATCAAATTGGTAATCACAAAGTAGGATCAACCATCCTATACATGAAATCTAAGCTGAAACAAATCAATAATGAAAGTTACACCCAATCCCTACAACTCCAAGTTGAAATCTCAATATCAAGGCTGAACTACTGTATCTCAACTGCCCAACCAAACCTAAAGATGGGTAGACACTAATATTATAATTCTATCATAACTTCTAAATCACCATCTCAAGGCATCAAATCCAAAATTAAGCCAACAAATCCAAACCAATGTGAAGTACTCACATTGACCATATGTTCTAAATCGGACATATCTATTCCAAATTATGCCAAGCCAAAATTAAAACATAGCTGAAGAATAAAATTGCAATAAAGGATAAATCACCAGCTGAAAACATTAGAAATCCACTCTTTATCCATTGGAGGACATGAACTATCAAAGCATACTTAAGAACTCCCTAAGGCTGAAACTATACTAGTAATGGAAAATCTCTAGCCACTCAGAGAAATGCAACACAAGATGGAGACTGACAAATCCAATAATCCAACTAGGCAAAGAATAGACATAGGCACTAATCATTCAGGGGAAAAACTCTACCAAGTATCATTAGGCCAAACAAACTCTGAAATGGGGATATCCTAAATCCACCTAAGCAGGACAATCATCACTCAATCCATCCATGAATTACACCATTGAAGAAGAAAAATACCAATCTTAAAACCAAGGTCATTGTCAAGAACACCACCATAAAATCATACAACTCAAGACAAAGATTTTCTAATTTACTGACTCAAGAAGTGATCACAAGAACTATCATCTATTTCTAACTCTCTAACTCCACTAGAGCGAGAGCCGCACCATAGGAAAAATAAAAAATCCAAATCCATACTTATAACAGGGTAAGCCATCAGAAAAAGATAAATCTAATGAATCATAGAGATGAATCCAGGATATCTCGACAACTATATCAAACTGCTATCAGGTAATGAAATAGTCACAAACAAAGAATGCACCCCAAACTGGCCAATCTCAAAATGGGATATATAGAAAGGGATAGACAAAGAAAAAAATGTAATACCCCATAAAGTCCTCTTCCAGTCTGAGCCTTAAAGCGTATCCAGTAAAGTGGAAATCTGAGTCTAAAAGTTTTAGAAGTATCTTCTCAAGTATAAAATACTTTTAATCATGTAGAATTTCCCTAATTTATACCTTTTTCCATGTAGAGCATTGAATAAGCTTCCTATTGATACCAAATTTGTCTAAATCTGACACTCGAGTGAGGAGTTAGAGCCATTTTAGTGAGAAAATATATCATCTAGCACTCTGGCGCATTGCGGAGCTAGCCAAAATAGTAATTGTCAAATACCAGTGCATCAACGTGATTTCTCTATGTTGTAGGGAAATTCCAGTTCATAATAAGTTTGTAAAATGATCTTCACTGCATCGCACCACTGTGCAATTTCCTAATTGTCAAAATCCAGTGAAGGTCCGCGATTGTGAAGCGTCATGCCAGGACCAAAAATCAGGCTCCAATAGCATGTTATCAAGGGTATTTTGGTTTTACGCACTCATATCTAACCTCCATAAATACCCACTTAAGGGCTTTGAGCCTCATTTTTCTCTCCTTCCACCCAAGAAAACTAGGGTTTCCAAAAATCAAATCCCCCTCTCTTCTTTAACCAAAAATCAAGGTAAATCAAGAATTATTCCAAGAGCCTTCAAGAAAAGAGTTTCCTCAAGGTATTTAGATGTTGATTCTTGGGTCCCTTTTATCCAATAAGCTTAAGTACCCTTTTCTAAATCATAAAAATGTATGTTTATGAAATTTTAATGATTCTTGTGAGTTGAAATTGATGTTCTTGCTATGATTAAGTTGTGATTTATATTTGTGTACAAGATTATCAAGCCTTGGCCTTAGTATGTGGTAAATGGATTACGTACTTGTTGATGATGTTGATTGATCTCCAAGATAGAATATTTATGTGGGTTGTATGAATATATGATGATACATAAGTTAGAAACAAGTAAATGTGGTTGTTCATGATGAGTAGTTGGGTTATTATACCTATGCCTACGTTGTGCATGTAGGCTATTTGATAAATGTCTGAGAGACTAGAAATCATGTATTGCAGTTAAATTGTGACCTAAATGATACATGCATGCTACACCCTTATGAAAATAATGAATTCAATGATATTGTTATGTGTTATGGTTTTTGATGAAATTTTCATGAAGCTAGGTCGATGGACGTATAGCATGTCTTCTCTAGGCTAGTATATGATGGTGAACCGATGTTGATGATACTCAAATGTTTGGAGTGATACTTTGGTGATTGTGATGATGAATAGAGGTTTATATTTCTTAAATGCTTAAGGTAATGTTTTTAAGGATTGTGAAAAGGTCCTTGAATGATTGTGACGATGCACGAATTCTTGTGATGATGAATGAATGATTATGCTTTACTTTTATGTTATCAAGTCCTGGGGGTATTTATACCCGACAATTTAGCTGTTGTCTAGAGCCTGTGTCTGTTCCATGATAATTCTAGTCGATCCATGATTCTTAGAACTCAGTGAACTATAGAACTCTGTATCCTCAGACAAGTGTAGAACTTAAGGAAGCTCAGTAATCTCAGTTATCTCTGTAATCTCTTTATCACTAGCAATCTAGCCTTATTTCTATAATCAGCTTAGATCTAATAGTATTCAAATGATTCAATTCTAATCTCAGAAGTGATTCAAGTAATTTATTCAAGCTTTGTATCGTCAGTTAGATACCTGGATTCCATACTATTTCTGCCAGATACGGAACTAAGTAATCTATGCGTAACTCAGTCAGATCTTTTGAGAAGCATAATCAGTATCATATTAAGTTTAGTTGTGTTCAGTTGAGAATCCAGTCAGAGTCATTTAGTTGGGAGTAGAAACTAGCATTGAGTGAGGGAAGGGATGGTGGTTCTTCTTATTAACAAGAGAGGCCAGAGTCATAAGTTGCAATCTCTGACCTTCAAAACTGCGTAGCCAGCATAGGATACAAGAGTCACCATTAAGAAAGGCTTTCACCTCCATAGAGAGAGTATTTGACTATTATATTACCTTAATTTGACTTTTTACTGAGGGTCATCCATCAGAGAAGATTGACCAGAGAGAAGAGATAATATCTTTACTCGTGCCATAGTATTGGCACCCTCCAAACTGGGGGTAGATGTTGGACCCCACTTATGGTAATTGGGGGTATGTTGGTTATGTGACTACTTCCCACAGTTGTAGTTTCAGAATTAGTCTTCAGAAATTAGGACTATAAGATACAGTCATCTATTCTTATAAGGAACTTAGATAGTTCCATTGATTCATGGACCATCCCATTAGATAGGCTCGGTCTCATATATAGTTATTTAATATCATATTTAGAGATATGCTACCAGATAGGCTTGGTTCATATTCTTGGATTCTATTGAGTATCCTTATTGTCAGATTCAGATATATTCATATTTCTTATCATTGATAATAGTTTCTGAAATCATCTGTTAGAGAGGTTGTTCTCAAATCCTGTTACTCAAAAGAATTAAAGCTCAAAATTTAGTCCTTGATGTAAGTATATCTAGATCCTCAGTTATTAGTATCAGATGAATCACTGATTCAGTATCTTAGGTTAGTAGTGAGTTCAGTCTATGATAAAATGGTATCCAAGTTTTAGTATCTAAAGTTCTGATGATTGTGATTATAGTCTGTGCATTCATGTATGTGTTCTCGTGTGATATTTTCATGATTATTCAATTTAGATATTGTGCACGCATGAGCCTTTGCATTTAGCCTTATCTCATCTACATACTCAGTACATCCCTGTACTAACACATTTGTGCTATGGTGCTTTACTTTGTACCATAGGTTCAGAAGCACAGGATCCAGAGTATCCTCAGCAGTACAGTCCCAGTTAGCAGTAATAGTGAGTCTTCTTCTTTCGAGGATAAATCTCAATTTACTACTGCTGTATCAGATTTTATTTATTCTCAATTGATGGAGTTAGTTAGGGACATGTCCTATCAACTCCATAGTTCAGATAGTTTAGAGGATTTTCAGATGGATGTATTAGTATTTCAATTTTCAGTTTTGAGTATATATAGATGTGTTAAACCTTATGGCCAATTTCCGTATTTATTTTAGATATTAGAGCTGTGTATAGGTACAAATATCAGTAAAGGGTTAGCTTGGTATCAAATCCTAAGGTTCAAGAGTGTCCTAGGGAGTCTGAAAAGCCACATATAGTATAGTCTTGTGCATGGGTGTGTTATGCGCCACATTTATGTACAAGAGTCTAAAGGATGTTCTTAGGAGCAGTTTTCCTTATTTCAGTATTCAAATCGTATGAGTGAGAATGAGCTCAAGTTGATTCTCAGTCTAATCTACTCCTTCTTTTCATTTACAGAGTATGCCTCCTTGTAAAGATTTTGTCTATGGGGTTGATGACCAGCCCTCTCAGCCAATAGATCCTGAGAAGGAGAGTGTGTCACATGCAGAGTTTCGAGTAGCTTTTCAGGTGCTATCCCAAGCTGTGACTAATATTCAAGGCAATCATTAGGCTGCAGCCCCAACTTAGTAAGATGGGGATTCATCCATAGCCAAAATTAGAAGTTTCATGAAAATAAACTCGCCAGAATTCTTTGGGTCCATGGTAGGTGATAACCTGTAACTTTATTTAGAAGAGGTGAAGAATATCACCCAGATTATGCATATTTATAGAAATAAGAGTGTGGAGTTAGCATCTTATAGGTTGAATGATGTTGCTCATGATTGGTAGTGATGTGGGAGAAGAGTAGAGGGGAGAATGCATCTCCTATGACTTGGTTAGAATTTTAGAGTGCCTTTCTAGATATATTCTTTCCACTAGAGATGAGAGAGGCTAAGGTAGAAGAGTTTATTAACCTAAGGCAAGGTTCCATGATAGTAAAGGAGTATTGTCTTAAGTTTAACTAATTAGCGAAGTATGCTCCCGACTTGGTAGCTGACCCTAGAGCGAATATGATTAAGTTTTTGTCTGAGGTATCGAGTTATGTGTTGAAAGAGTGTAGAGATACTATGATCAATAGATACATGGATATTTCTAGGCTAATGATTCATGTGCAACAAATTAAGGCTTATAAGATAAAAGAAAGAGAGTGATTAAGAGAGCCAAGACAGGTAGTCGTGGTTTCTCATAGTCAGGGTCCTATGGTGGTAGTAGTTCTTAGCATGGTTAGAGATTTTTAGTTCTAGCTCCATCTTTAGCTAGTGTACCCATACCTGTGTTTGGGGTGTCAGATTTGAGAGAGCGCCAAGCTCCAAAGCGTAAAGTAGTGCTAGTGGTGTTCGTGCCCATCCGCTTTGTGGACAGTATAGCAGGTGCCACTAAGGTATGTGTAGAGCCGGTAGCATTGTGTTCTTTGTGTGTGATAAACCAGGCCATAGAATACAAGAATTTAGAGTGTTGACTCAGAGGGGTAGACTCCATGCGCTTCAGGTTCGCCTTGATCAGGAGAGACTCCCTAAAATAGACCCGGGTATGTTATGACCCCTTCTTCCTAATGATATGGATTGTTAGATCTATTTCTTACACTTTAATTTTATATGTTAGCATGAGTGATGCATGATTTTCAAATCTCCTTCGGTTAATTATGACCCAGCCTGTAGGTGCCCCGTGCACTACCCCAATATTTCAGCGAAGTGTGTGTTTAGAGGGATAGAGATCCCTAAGGGGGGATACCCCATAATATTTTAATATTGCACGTCCCTAGATTCATGCAGATGCATGTATAGATTCTTCTTATGAAGTTGGTATCAGTTGATATTGCATTGTCATCGAGCCTTTGAAAGTCAATTCAGTCAGACATTCATGCATTAGATATGCATAGTCAGTAGGAAGAGCTCAGCATGTCCGAGTGCGTTCAGATATGCACTAATGAGATTAGCACATTTATGAGTCCACACATCAAATATGCATGTGTTATATGAGAATTCAGCTATGAGAAGATTCAGTCGAGTATTCCATGCATCAGATATGCATGCCCGGTGTGAGAACTCTATATGTCAGTTGTTCCAGTTGCGTAGTCCTATTCTAAGATATTTTTTTTCCTTGAGTAAGTTTTATTGACCCGTATTCTCAGTCTATCAAGCGACATTCGAGGAAAAATGTTTCCAAGGGAGAGATAATGTAATACCCCGCAAAGTCCTCTTCTAGTCTGAGCCTTAGAGCGTATCCAATAAAGCGTAAATCCAAGTCTAAAAGTTTTAGAAGTATATTATCAAGTATGAAATACTTTGAATTATATGGAATTTCCCTAATTTATACCTTTTACCATGTAGAGCATTGAATAATCTTTCCATCGATACCAAATTCACCCAAATCGGACACTCAGGTGAGGAGTTAGAGCCATTTTAGTGAGACAGTGTCCCATCTGGCACTCTGGCGCATCGCGGAGCCAGCCAAAATGGCAATTGTCAAATTCTAGTGCACCAACACAATTCCTCTGCGTCACGGTGAAATTCTCATTCACAATAATTTGGTAAAATGATCTTCACCGTATCGCGCCGCTATGCAATTTCCCAATTGTCAAAATCCAGTGAAGTTCTGCGACTATGGCACGTTGCGCCAGGACCAAAAATTGGGCTCCAGTATAGAATTTTCTTAAGGGTATTTTGGTTTTTTCCACTCTTTCCCAACCTCTATAAATACTTAAGGGCTTTGAGCCTCATTTTTCTCTCCTTCCACCCAAGAAAACTAGGATTTCCCCCTCTCTTCTTCAACAAAAATCAAGGGAAATCAAGAATTATTCTAAGAGCCTTTAAGAACAGAGTTTTCCCAAGGTATGTAGATGTTGATTCTTGGGTACCTTTCATCCAAGAAGCTCAAGTACCCTTTTTTAAATCTTAAAGATTTATGTTTATGAAATTTTAATGATTCTTGTGAGTTAAAATTAATGTTGTTGCTATGATTAAGTTGTGATTTATGTTTGTGTAAAAGAATATCAAGCCTTGGCCTTAGTATGCGGTATTTGTGTGGTAAATATATTATGTAATTGTTGATGATGTTGATTGATCTCTAAGATGGAATATTTATGAAGGTTGTATGATCTATGATGATACATGAGTTGGAAACAAGTAAATGTGGTTGTTCATGATGAGTAGTTGGGTTATTATACCTATGCCTAAGTTGTGCATGTAGGGTGTTTGATAAAATGTCTGAGATACTAGAAATCATGTATTGTAGTTAAATTGTGACCTAAATGACACATGCATGCTACACCCTTATGAAAATAATGACTTCTATGATATTGTTATATGTTATGGTTGTTGATGAAATATTCATGAAGCTTGGTCGCTGGACGTATAGCATGTCTTCCCTAGGCTAGTATATGATGGTGAACCGATGTTGATGATCCTTAAATGTTTGGAGTAATCCTTTGGTGATTGTGATGATGAATAGAGGTCTATGTTTCTTAAATACTTGAGGTGATGTTTTTAAGGATTGCGAAGAGGTGCTTGAATGATTGTGATGATGCGCGAATGCTTGTGATGATGAATGAATGATTATGCTTTACTTTTTTGTTGTCAAGTCCTGGGGGTATTCATACCCAACAATTTAGCTGTTGTCTAGAGCCCGTGTCAGTTTCATGATAATTCCAGTCAAGCCATGATTCTCAAAACTTAGTGAACTATAGAACTCTGTATCCTCAGATAAGTGCAAAACTTTAGAAAGCTCAGTAATCTCAATTATCTCTTTAATCTCTGTATTGCTAGCAATCTAGCCTCAGTCCTGTAATCAGCTCAGATCTAATAGTATTCAAATGATTCAATTCTAATCTCAGAAAAGATTCAAGTAATTTATTCAAGCTTTGTATTATCAGTTAGATACATGGATTCCATACCATTTCCACCAGATACAGAACTAAGTAATCTCAGCGTAACTCAGTCAAATCTTTTGAGAAAAATTATCAGTATCAAATTTAGTTTAGTTATATTCAGTTGATAATCCAGTCAGAGTAATTCAGTTGAGATTAGAAACTAGCACCGAGTAAGGGAAGAGATTGTAGCTCTTCCCATCAGCGAGAGAGACCGGAGTCATTTGTAGCAATCCTTGACCTCCAGAACTGCGTAGCAAGTGCAGGATACAAGAGTCACCATCAAAAAAGGCAGTTACCTCCAGAGAGAGAGTATTTGACTATTATATTGCCTTAGTTCAACTTTCTGCTGAGGGTCATCCTTCAGAGAGGATTGACCAGAGAGAAGTGATAATGTCTTTACTCGTGGCACGGTATTGGTACCCTTCCAATCGGGGGTAGAGGTTGGACCCCACCTATGGTAGGTTAGGGCATGTCGGTTAAGTGACTACTTCCCACAGTTGCAGTTTCAGAATCAATCTTCAGAAATCAAGACTGTCAGATACAGTCATCTATCATTATGAGGAACTCAGATAGTTTCATTGATTCATGGACCATCCCATCATATAGGCTTGGTCTCATATATAGTTATTTGATATCATATTAAAAGATATGCCACTAGATAGGCTTGATTCATAGTCTCAGATTCTATTGAGTATCCTTGTTATCAGATTCAGATATATTCATAATTCTTATCATTGATAATAGTTTTTGAAATCATCTGTTAGAGAGGTTGATCACAAATCCTGTCAGTCAAAAGCAGTAAAGCTCAAAATTAAGTCCTTGATGTAAGTACATCCAGATCTGTAATTATTAGTATCAGATTAATCAGTGATTTTGTATCTCAAGTCAGTAGTGAGTTCAGTCTACAGTAAAGTGGTATTCGAGTTTCAGTATCTAGAGTTGTGATGATTGTGATTATGGTATGTGCATTCATGTATATGTTCTCGTGTGATATTTTCATGATTATTTAGTTTAGTTATTTTGCACGCATGAGCCTTTGTATTTAGCCTTACCTCATCTACATACTCAGTACATCCCAGTACTGACATATTTGTGCTATGGTGTTTTATTTTGCACCATAGGTTCAGAAGCACAGGATCCAGAGTATCCTCAACAGTACAGTCCCAGTTAGCAGTAGTAGCAGTGAGTCCTCTTCTTTTGAGGACAAATCTCAATTTACTATTACTGTATTAGATTTTGTTTATTCTCAATTGATGGAGTTAGTTAGGGACATATCCCATCAACTCCATAGTTTGGACAATTTAGAGGCTTTTCAGATAAATGTATTAGTATTTCAATTTTCAGTTTTGAGTATGTATAGATTTGTTGAACCTTATGGCTAGTTTCTGCATTTATTTCAGATATTAGGCTGTGTACAAGTACAAATATCAGTAAAGGGTTAGCTTGTGGTCCTTTGGGTCCATAAACACTGTGTGATATCTCGGGATGGGATCTCAGGTCATTACAAACTTGGTATCAGAGACTAAGGTTCAAGAGTGTCTTAGGGAGTCTGAAAAGGTGCATCTAGAGAGTCTTATGCATGGGTGTGTTGCGCGCCACATTTATGTACAAAAGGCTACAGGATATTCTTAGGAGCAGTTTCCCTTCTTTTAGTATTCAAATCGTGCGAGTGAGCATGAGCTTAAGTTGATTCTCAGTCTAATCCACTCCTTCTTTCCAATTATAGAGTATGCCTCCTCACAGAGATTTTGTCCATGGGGTTGATGACCAGCCCCCTCAGCCAGTAGATCCTGAGAATGAGAGTGTGTCACATGCAGAATTTCAGGCAGCTTTTCAGGTGCTAGCCCAAGCTGTGACTAATATTCAGGGCAATTATCAGGCTGCAGCCCTACCTTAGCAAGATGGGGATTCATCCATAGCTAAAATCAGAAGTTTCATGAAAATGAACCCACTAGAATTCTTCGGGTCCATGGTAGGTGAGAACCCATAACTTTATTTAGAAGAGGTGAAGAAGATCACCCAGATTATGCATGTTTCTAAGGAGAATAGTGTGGAGTTAGCATCTTATTGGTTGAAGGATGTTGCTCATGATTGGGTAGTGATGTGGGCGAAGAGTATAGGGGAGAATGCAGCTACTGCGACTTGGTTAGAGTTTTAGAATGCCTTTCTAGATAGATTCTTTTCACTAGAGATGAGAGAGTCTAAGGTAGAAGAGTTCATGAACCTAAGGCAAGGTTCCATGATAGTGAAGGAGTATTGTTTTAAGTTTAACCAATTAGCTAGGTATGCTCCCGACTTGGTAGCTGACCCTAGAGTGAGTATGAGTAAGTTTTTGCCTGGGGTATCAAGTTATGTGTTGAAAAAGTGTAGAAATTCTATGATCAATAGAGACATAGATTTTTCAAGGCTAATGATGCATGCATAACAGATTGAGGCTGATAAGATAAAAGAAAGAGAGAAAGTGATTAAGAGACCTAAGACAGGTAGTCTTGGTTTCTCACAGTCAGGGTCCCAGGGTGGTAGTAGTTCTCAGCATGGTCAGAGATTTTTAGTTCCAGATCTATCTTTAGCTAGTGTACCCACACCTGTGTTTGGGGTAAGCTCCAAAGCCCAGAGTAGTGCTAGTGGTGTTCGTGCCCATCCACTTTATGGACAGTGTGGCAGGTGCCACCAAGGTATGTGTAGAGCTGATAGCGATGTGTGCTTTGGGTATGGTGAAATAGGCCATAGAATATGAGAATGTAGCATGATGACTCAGAAGGGTAGACTCCACGCGCTTCAGGTTCGCCTTGATCAGGAGAGACTTCCTGAAATAGACCCGAGTATGTTATGAGACCTTCTTCCTAATGATATGGATTGTTAGATCCTTTTCTTACACTTTAATTTTATATGTTAGCATGAGTGATGCATGAGTTTCAAATCTCCATCGGTTAATCATGACCTAGCCTGTAGGTGCCCCATGCATCATCCCATTAGTTGAGCAAAGTGTGTGTTTAGAGGGACATAAAGCCCTAAGAGTTAGATACCCCTTAATATTTTGATATTGCATGTCCCTAGATTCATTCAGATGCATGTCCAGATTCTTCTTATGAAGTTGGTATTAGTTGTTATTACATTGTCAGTCGTGCCTTTGAAAGTCAATTCAGTCAGACATTCATGCATTAGATATTCACAGTTAGTAGGAAGAGCTCAACATGTCAGCCTGTGTTCAGCTATGCACTCATGAGATTAGCCCAATTATGAGTCCATGTATCAGATATCCATGTGTGTGATGAGAATTCAGCTATATGTAGATTCAGTCGAGTATTCCATGCATCAGACATGTATATTCGGTGTGAGAACTCTATATGTTAGTCGTTCTAGTTGTGTAGTCCTGTTCTAAGATATTTTTGTTCCTTGAGTATGTTTGGTTGACCTATATTCTCAGTCTATCAAGTGACATTCGAGGACGAATGTTCCCAAGAGGGAGATAATGTAATACCCTGCAAAGTCCTCTTCTAGTCTGAGCCTTAGAGCGTATCTAGTAAAGCAGAAATCCAAGTCTAAAAGTTTTAGAAGTATCTTCTCAAGTATGGAATAATTTGAATCATGTGGAATTTTCCTAATTTATAACTTTTTCCATGTAGATCATTGAATAAACTTTCTATGGATACCAAATTCACCCTAATCCAACACTCAGGTGAGGAGTTAGAGCCATTTTAGTGAGACAGTGTGCCATCTGGCACTCTGGTGCATCGCGGAGCCAGCCAAAATGGTAATTGTCAAATTCCTGTGTACCAATGCGATTCCTTTGCGTCGTGGTGAAATTCTAGTCCGCAATAAGTTGGCAAAATGATCTTCACTGCATCGCGCCACTGTGCAATTTCTCAATTGTCAGTGAAGGTCCACGATTGTGGCGCGTCGTGCCAAGAACAAAAATTGAGTTTCAATCTAGAATTTTCTCAAGGGTATTTTGGTTTCTTCCACTCATTCCAAATCTTTATAAATATCCACTTAAGGGATTTGAGCCTCATTTTTCTATCCTTCCACCCAAGAAAACTAGGGTTTCCAAAAATTAAATCCCTCTCTCTTCTTCAACCAAAAATCAAGGGAAATCAAGAATTACTCCAAGAGCCTTCAAGAAAAGAGTTTCCCCAAGGTATGTAGATGTTGGTTATTGGGTCCCTTTCATTCAAGAAGCTCAAGTACCTTTTTCTAAATCTTAAAGATTTATGTTTATGAAATTTTAACAATTCTTGCGAGTTGAATTGATGTTCTTGTTATGATTGAGTTGTGATTTATGTTTGTATACAATATTATCAAGCCTTGGCCTTAGTATGTGGTATTTATGTGGTAAATGGATTGTGTACTTGTTGATGATGTTGATTGATCTTCAAGATGGAATATTTATGTGGGTTGTATGAATCTATGATGATATATGAGTTGGAAACAAGTAAATGTGGTTGTTCATGATGAGTAGTTGGGTTATTATATCTATGCCTAAGTTGTGCATATAGGGTGTTTGATAAAATGTTTGAGAGACTAGAAATCATGTGTTGCAGTTAAATTGTGACCTAAATGACACATGCATGTATACCCTTATGAAAATAATGACTTCTATGATATTTTTATGTGTTATGGTTATTGATGAAATGTTCATGAAGCTTGGTCGGTGGACGTATAGCATGTCTTCTCTAGGATAGTATATGATGGTGAACCAATGTCGATGATCCTTAAATGTTTGGAGTGATCCTTTGTTGATTGTGATGATGAATAGAGGTCTATGTTTCTTAAATGCTTGAGGTGGGTTTTTTAAGGATTGTGAAGAGGTGCTTGAATGCTTGTGATGATGCACGAATGCTTGTGATGATGAATGAATAAATATGCTTTACTTTTATGTTATCAAGTCCTAGGGGTATTTATACCCAACAATTTAGCTGTTGTCTAGATCCTGTGTCGGTTTTACGATAATTCCAGTTGAGCCATGATTCTCAAAACTCAGTGAACTATAGAACTCTGTATCCTAACACAAGTGCAAAACTTAAGAAAGCTCAGTAATCTCAGTTATCTTTGTAATCTCTATATCTCTAGTAATCTAGACTCAGTCCTGTAATCAGCTCAGATCTAATAGTATTCAAATGATTCAATTCTAATCTTAGAAGCGATTCATGTAATTTATTCAAGCTTTGTATTATCAGTTAGATACCAGGATTCCATACTATTTCAGCCAGATATGGAACTAAGTAATATCAGCATAACTTAGTCAGATCTTTTGAGAAACATGATCAGTATCAGATTCAGTTTAGTTGTGTTCAATTGAGAATCCAGTCAGAGTCATTCATTTGGGAATAGTAACTAGCACTGAGTGAGGAAAGGGATGTCGGCTTTTCCCATTAGCGAGAGAGGCCAGAGTCATTAGTAGTAATCCCTGACATCTAGAACTGCATAGCCAGTGCAGGATACAGGAGTCACCATCAGAAAAGGTTGTCACCTTTAGAGAGAGAGTATTTGACTATTATATTGCCTTAGGTCGACTTCCTGCTGAGGGCCATCTGTCAGAGAGGATTGACCAAAGAAAAGAGATAATGTCTTTACTCGTGGAACGGTATTGGCACCCTTCTAAACAGGGGTAGAGGTTGGAGCCCACCTGTGGTAGGTTGGGGCATGTCGGTTAAGTGACTACTTCCCACAGTTGCAGTTTTAGAATCAGTCTTTAAAAATTAGGACTGTCAGATATAGTCATCTATCTTTATGAGGAACTCAGATAGTTCCATTAATTCATGGACCATCCCATCAGATAGGCTTGGTCTCATATACAATTATTTGACATCATATTCAGAGATATGCTGCTAGATTGGCTTGATTCACAGTCTCGGATTCTATTAATTATCCTTGTTGTCGGATTTAGATATGTTCATGTTTCTTATCATTGATAATAGTTTTTGAAATCATCCGTTAGAGAGGTTAATCTTAAATCCCATTAGTCTAAAGCAGTAAAGCTCGGAATTTAGTCCTTGATGTAAGTACATCCAGATCCTCAGTTATCAGTATTAGATAAATCAGTGATTCAGTATCTCAGTGTCAGTAGTGAGTTCAGTCTGTGGTAAAGTGGTATCCGAGTGTCAGTATCTAGAGTTGTGATGATTGTGATTATGGTATGTGCATTCACGTATGTGTTCTCGTGCGACATTTTCATGATTATTCAGTTTAGATATTGTGCATGCATGAGCCTTTGCATTTAGCCGTACCTCGTCCATATACTCAGTACATACCTGTGCTGACGCATTTGCGCTATGGTGTTTTATTTGGCACCATAGGTTCAGAAGCATAGGATCCAGAGTATCCTTAGTAGTACAGTCCTAGTTAGCAGCAGTAGCAGTGAGTCCTCTTCTTTCGAGGATGAATCTCAGTTTACTGTTGCTGCATCAGATTTTGTTAATTGTCAGTTGACCGAGTTAGTGGGGACATGTCCCATCAACTCCACAGTTTAGATAGTTTAGAGGTTTTTCATATGGATGTATTAGTATTTCAGTTTTCAGTTTTGAGTATGTATAGATGTGTTAACCTTATGGACAGTTTTTGTATTTATTTCAGATATTATATTGTGTACAGGTACTGATATCAGTAAAGGGTTGGCTTGTGGTCCTTCGGGTCCATAACACCTATGACGTCTCAGGATAGGATCTCGAGTCGTTACAAAAAACCTTCATACACAAAAGGCAAGCCTTAGAGTCTCAAACTCAAGAATGGGCAATATAGCTAAATTGCCAACTCTTGAACCATACCAGAACCACAGAAGGTCAACATACCTTCAATATCAGAATACATTCCCAAATCAATATATCATAATACTTAACTTCTAGATGTCAAGTAAGCCAAAACCAATCCTAAGTAGGAACTCTACCTAGAAACATGAGCAATTAAGTCAACTCCACCTAGATTAAGGTTTCAAGATCACCATAATAGCCCAAATAAGGTTAAATATAATAACCATGCTTCCAATGCTAAAACCACATCCCAAACGTTACATCATATCATATCCATTCGATGAATCAGTTCAATCTATGGAGAAGGAAATAGGATTCTAAAAGTACAATAAAAATTTCAACTTATGGGTCAAAGCCATCTAATCCCCAAACTTCAACAATCAATATTAAGTCAGTATACCCATAATAAAACTTAATATTCTATTCATACATAATATATAACATGCATCATCTTATGGAGAAGAGTAAAAAAAAGCCTACCTCAAAGCCAAACCACAAATCCTTACATCATTCACCAAATGATTATCTTTATTTCATAAGACCAAAATTCCATCACACTATCAAAATCATAATCTACTCATCAATATGAGAATAATGATAGCCATATTGCACCATTGTGCTTCGAGTCTAAAAACAACACCAAAAATTCAAATGGGGCCCACTTATAGAAATCACATTTCTGAGGTCAACCTAACATTCATACATGAGCAAGAAATCATAACCATCCAGAAATGGGTGAAAACCAAGTTAATTTGGGGCTAAAATCAAACCTTCGAGCTAATTAGGGTTTTGGGTCAAGGACTAAGCAAAGAATGAAATCTTACCTTAAATCCAAAGATATTTGTGAATATAAATGTTAATCAATCTCCCAAGACTCCCACAAGACTCAATTTTGAGTTATTAGACTCTTTTAGGGTTTTTGGCTCTCAAGAAAGAGTGAAAATGGCCAAAATGCGGCCTAAGGGGTCATTTTATACCCATACCAGGTATCCAGTTATGGCTATATCACAACTAAGTGTACAATCACACTACTTTGTTGGAGGAGTAGTTATAGTGATTGACATCCTCCTTTGTGTGATTGCAATACTTATTGTCAACATAACTGATAGCTGAAACTTAGAAATTTCCAAGTTTCTGCCAATGCCTTAGGATTCATTTGGAATCCGATGTACACAAATGAACTATGTAACCATACTAAATTAGACGTTCCAAATGCAATGGTGAAGTTGGATTTTCTATCTAAGGTCATTTTGACCAAATGTGGGTTCCAACTTTCCAACTAATAGGTCAAAATAAGCTTGGGTGCATCAAAACCTAAACCAAAGGTCTACCTAGCCTAAAATCTACATTCCAGAGCTGCTAGTGCAGTTAGAATTTTCATCCAAGATTGTCTTACTAAATTTTCACCCGGTGGCAATTTAGAAGCAATGAAGACTTCTAAATAGGAAATTGTCTCTAAAAACAAAATAAACTGTCCGGTAACTGAACTGTTAGTCCCAGCAAGTCATAAATGACTTAGTGTATCTATGAGAAAGCTCTAACAATGAAAATAATCAGAAATATGAAAAATTACTTGGAGGTTCATTACAATCTAATCTTTTCTACTAGATGTTAAATAAGCAACAATTATCCCTAAGATAGCAATTCGACCTAAAACATAAGCAACTATATGGATTATGCCTACTTTACTGTTCCATAATAGGAAAAATATCCAAATATTACTAATTATATCTCAAAGACTTAATTAATAACCCATGTATAACATAATATCATAAATATACTATGAATTAGCTCAATCTATGAGAAAGGTAAACCTAGCCTACATGGACTCCGAAGAAAAGCCTAGTGAATTATGCTAAATAATTGATTTCCTCTTTCGAGAAGCTTCTGCATGATGTCACGCTATCAAAATATGTATCCATTAATTCGATAACAGTAGTAACCATGTTGGATTCTCAAGCTTCAGGTCTAAAATTACGTAAAAACCCTATGTAGGGACTTCTTGTGTAATCACACTTTCGAACCGTTAATGCATCCCTCTATGCTTAAGGAACTTTTACCCTCAAGAATGGATAATTTTTGAGACCAAATGATGCTAAAATCAACCTACCAACATTCTATGGATTTTTTGAATAATAGAGAATTTAACTATGGAATTGATGAGAACTTACCAAGAATTCGTAAAAGAATTTAGGGTGTTTTTGATCATATTATTTCTTGTTTCTTTTACGAATTCTTGGTAAGTTCTCATCAATTCCATGGTTAAATTCTCAAATGAAGAATTAAAATTTTTCCAAGTCTTCACCGACCCCTAAAAATTAATCTGGAATCCTATGATCATAAATAAACTATGATACCCTATCAAATTTGAGTTCTAAACTCAATGACGCTCTCAAAATTTCCTTTTGAGGTAGATATAAAAGTGGGTCCCACACCCAAGTGTCATTTTTCTCAACTTTTGATCAATAGCTCGAAATGAGTTTAGAAGCCTTGGGACCCAGCTTAGGGTCCTCCCTAGTTAAAATCAACGTTTTAGAGCTGTTGAAATTGTTAAAATTTGTATATGAGGTTATTTGACTAAAGGTTTTTCCCAACAACCAATTCTAACCAAGGAAGATTTCAAAATAGAGAATTAGCTATAAAAACTAAACGAATTGCCAAATAACTAATCCAATAAGTCATAAATAACTTCAGGCAGCTATAGAAAAGCTTTAAACATCGAAAATGGGCACAAATGCAAAAAATAACATGAAGGTTTATTAAAATGTCCAATACTAAAAGAACTTTCACTACAAAAAAAAAAAGTATATTTTGTGGAGGTTTAATTGTGGGGGTCATTATTAACCTCCACAAATATATCAAATTGCGGGGGTTTGTATACCCCTGTTATTTTAATTACAATTGAGGGGGGCAAAACCCCTACTATTCTTAAAAAATAACCTGCAAATATTATGGGAGGTTTAAACCCCCGCTATTCTAAAAAATATTAGGCCAGGAATATTTTGGACGGTGAAGAAATCCGTGAATATATTTATTTTTTTGCCTCAAAAATCCTCTTTTATCCTAATAGACTCCCTCACCCTAATTCATTTCTTCAACACACTCTCAAAAGCCCTAATTCCTTTCATCAAGACTCCCTCTCAAAGGCTCTGTCAATACGATTCTCACTGTCAACAGACAATTTCCTGGTTCGGGCCAAAGAAACCTTGGTCGTAGGCATCGAAAATAAAGGGAAGATGATTTAGGTGCAATCTTGTTTTTCTTTTTTGGGGGTTATTGGTAGATCCGTTGGTCAAATTCAACCTCGAGTGATTCTTCTTGGAATGGACTAAAAATAAAAGTAGTCAAACAAATTGAAACAGAGTAGTAATTCATCCATTGGTTAAATAATTTTTGTCAGGGTCTATGGAGAAAGTATTGGTGGAATATCTTTTTGGAATAAAAAAATCTACTGAAGTTGCTCACTTGTAGGTACTCCGGTCCCTTTTTCTTCATCTCTTTTACATCCTACTTTTGTGGTTCATTAATTTGCAAAATATTTACTTTTTCTAAAACGAAAAGCGATTTTACCAAGCGGGGTCAAAATATAAAGAAGTAAATTCATGAAGAAGCGAAGGGGTGTCAGTATGTAATAATTTATTTATACATGAAATAAATGTTTTTTACCTAGCTACACAGTGTAATTTTCCGACCCCTTTGAATACATGTGCCTCCAACGTTGTCGCTGTATTTTTGTATATCATAATGATATTCCTACAGAAATTTTTTTACTTGCAATTTTATTGGTAGTAAACATGATGGAATTAGCTTGTTAGTGTAATTAACTTAGTAGCAAACATGATGTAATAAGTATGTTAAAGTGATGTAAAAGTTCACAAATTGCTTGTAATTAACTTTTCTTGTTAGTGTTTGTCTTATATATTTCAATTTAATCAAGTGGAATTCTAAAATCTTAAGTCTGTTTGATAGTTCCTTATTATTTATATTCCAATGGAGTGTTATCGATAGTAAAGGTGATAAATTGCTTGTGACTGATTTCTCTTGATTGTGCTTGTCTTATATATTTCAGCTAATCAATTAGAATTATGAACTCTTTAAGTCTGTTCAAAAGTTCCTTAATTTGTATTGTCTATATAAATTTTGACTACTAAATATCTCTCCAATGGCTTCTTCGTTACAATTATTGATGATCTCTCCAACTACTTCTTCGTTACAATTGCTTTGTTTTGAGTTTATAGTTGTATGACCATAGTAGACTATAGGTGCTTGCTTACCTCTTTTTATAATTGGTTAACATCAAGGGTATTATATAATTTTATCAGGGAATAATCTTCTTTTCTGGCAGTGTCTGGAAATATGTTGTTTAGAAAGGGGATGCAGTTGTTGACGCCACCTGTGCAAATGGTTATGATATGTTGGCACTATTGAAACTGGTTGCTGATAAGACACAAAGAGGTCTATTTTATGGCATGGACGATCAGAAAATTGCTTTAGAAAGCACTTCATCCTTACTGGACCAGTTTGCTAGTCCAGATGGGATACTGCTACTGTTTATTTTGTATCTCGGGACTTAATTAATGAGAACAATTTCACCAATGATGATACCAACAAATATATCATCCCAACTATCTAGAATGAAACAAGAGAGAATGCATGTTTGGATACATTTTCCCATAATATTGTCAGTCTGTCTGGTTTAAAGCTGTCTGTACCTTACGTTTGGAAATATTTGACCTTTTTGTTGAAGGATCAATTACTCCAGCTTTGTTTTTATCCATTTGTTTTTCCCACTAAAATAAGAGTATTAGTATTACCTAATAATGTTGGTTTAAGTTTGACCACATTACTTCCACAGTTAAACTTGAAGATAAAGATAGTTACTTATATTTCTTACTCTTTGATTTGTTTTATCTAAGCAGTTTGACAGAAAGTTTGAGCTTGATGAAAAATGTTACTCCAACTGTTCTCCTTTTGGGACTTGAATTTTTAAGCATTATCTAGAGATTTGTGATTATTTAAGAAAATCTTGCTCTTCAATTTTGTTCGCAGCCCTGCAAAGGAATACTTTTGTTTGGTCCTCCGAGAACTGGGAAAACCATGCAGGAAAAAGCCGTTTCCACTGAAGCTGGAGCAAATTTTATTAATATTTCAATTTCAAGTATTTGTTCAAAGGTTTGTTTGCTTGAAGCTTATTTGTGCTCTATTCATTATAGGTGATATTGTTCATCGTAGTTTCTTCACATTAGGACAACCTTAAATCTTTTTCTTTTCCAATGCAGCAGTGGTCTGGTGAGGGTGAAAAATGCATAAAAATTTTCTCGCTGGCTAGTAAAATTGCTCCCAGCATCATTTTTGTGTATGAAGTATGCTTCCTTAGTCATATTTCTTTTGGTCTTTCCTGCTTTGAAATTCTATCCTTTTTCTAATTTTTTTTGTCTCCTGTTTGTTTATACGGCTTTCTCAAGGTTGATAGTACGCTGTGGCGAAGGGAAAACCCAGAAGAACATGAGGTAATGCGTAGATTGAAAAATGAATTCATGATGAATTGGAATGGGTTACACTCAAAGAATACTGAATGAGTTCTGGTACTTACAGCAACAAATAGACCATTTGACCTTGATGAAGCTGTTATAAGGTGACTGCCACGAAGGTAAAAAGGAATGACTAATTTGCAGTTATTATTGACGAAAATCATTTAACACTTGCATAATTCCATTTTCATGTCTTTTTTGTATAGTTTGATGGTCAATTTACGAGATGCACCAAACAAATCAAAATTCTAAAAGTGATACTCGCAAAAGAAGACTTGGCTCAGGATATTGATCTGGAATCAATTGCAAGTATGATCGATGGATATTCCAGAAGTGACCTTAAGGTGTCTTCGCTATTCTTGTTTGCTTGGATAAATGACTAGTCCTTGTTTCACCTTTATGATGTTTGGATTTGCTGTGTTTTTCTAATTTAACTCCGTTATCATGTAGAATCTCTATGCAACCATTGTATATCGACCCATTAGAGATATCCACCAGTGCAGTCCTACGGCCACTGAATATGGATGACTTCAAAAATTCTAATCAGCAGGTGAGTTGAAAAAATATGGCGGCATCTTTGAACTTTCTAATTAATTAACTGGATAAGGGTGTTGACTATTGTGTTTGCCCAAGTGTTTCATCTGAATCCAAAAATATGACTCATCTTCTTTAGTGTCTACTTATTTTTTTGGCTGTATTCATTTGTTTTCATAGTTAGAACTTAGATGAAATCTTCTGGACAAGTTTTTGTGGCTCAACGAAAAAACCAATCATCTATCTACTCTTAACTTTTTATGATTCTGTGCATTTAGTATTGAGAGGCATATACATATCATTAGAATCATTATTGTGAGAAAAAGTGAGCATT
>NC_061119.1:64420356-64450555 GCF_002878395.1 Capsicum annuum | reverse complement strand
ATTCCTCTTTTATGTTCACCTGAAAATTGAATGTGACTGCTTATTTTTTTTTAGGAAAAATTGACACCTAAAGTAGAAAATGTATGTGTATTTCAAAAATTACCCATGGTAATGCCTTCTGTAGATATTCCATATTCAGCACTAAGGAAAACAAAGAGGATCTCGCCTACAAAGGTTAATCTCTTGCTTTGCATCAACACAGTTTTTACATCCACCTCGCATTGCATTATCTATTCTTGTAATTGCACGTACAGAGGAAAGGAATTATAGAAATGCTATCCCGTGCTATTTTGATGTCCTTACGATTTCAAAATGCAATATACAGTAGTGGCTCTACTCATTTTAGACTAAAGTTTTTGTTCTAAGCTTTTCTCCATGGTGTACTGCAGGTGACATTGGATGAACCTGATTTGCTGTATAACGCAAATGGAAGATCATCTGGTGATAGTTATTCTAGTGATAATCATTGAAATCTGTAATCGTATTAGTAATTATGATAGTGTTATTGAATCGCTGTTGGAGTAGTATTATATGTTTAAATTAGGTTTTAAGAGTAATGACAATATTTTTGTGGTACGTTTTTATGATCTAGTATATTTTGATTTTTGTTGTTATTAAGATGTATTTTTTTTTGGTTCAATAGTGAATGATATATATGAAATCTATTAAATAAAAATTAAATTTAAATATTGATCATGAACAGTGTAATCTTTTTTAAAAAATATCAAGTGAATTGTGGGGGTTTTGACCCCTACAATTTTTAAAATATATTAGTTTTAGTTTACATATTGTGGGGGTCAAAACCGCCGTTAATTAACCACCGCTATGTGATTGCGGTGGTGTATAATAAACCGCCGCAAAATGATTCTGACCCTCGTAATTGAGGGGGTTTTGAAAACTACCGTACTATCAAATTGCGGGGGTTTTGAAAATCACCGTACTATCAAATTGCGGGGGTTTTTAACCTCCGTAGTATGTAAATATAACCCCTGCAAAGTGAGCAATTTTTTGTAGTGTTTCACACACAAAAGTAAAGGGTTAGGATGTACTTGAAGCCTCGGACAAGTAAGGATACTGGGTTCACATCTCGCTCTCAATCTCCTAAGTAGCCTCCTCTCTTAGGCAGTGTCTCCACTAAACCTTAACCAGTGAAATCTCTCTTGAGTGAAACCACCTGAAATCCCAAGCTAATATGAACATAGGCTCCTCTACGAAGGTCAACCACTTATCCAACTGAATCGAGTCCCACTGAAGCACATGAGGTGCATCAGGAATATACTGTCGTAATATAAAAGCATTGAAGATTGGATGAATAGTAGCAAAATTTGGGGGTAAAGCTAACTCATATGCCACCTCTCCATCTATGTGAAGAATCTCCAGAGATCTAATATATCTGTGGTTGAGTTTGCCTTTCCTCTCGAACATAATCATACCCTTTATGGGCGATACATGGAGAAATGCCTGATCTCTATCTCCAAATCTCAAGGCATGAAGTCTACGATCTGCATATGCCTTCTACCTACTCTGTCTGTCCTTAGCCTATCTTGAATTATCCTAACTCTTTCCAATGACTTTGAAGTAAGTTTGTAACACGGAGCCTAATCTTAGAGGTATCGAACCAACAAATAGAATAATGACAATGCCTACCATATTATGCCTCAAATAGTGCCATCTTAATGCTCGAGAGGTAGATATTATTATACGGGACTCCACTAAAGTTTAAGTGTTGCTCCTACTAAAGTTAAGAACCTGAATATTTCGGTTCAACTGCCCATCGGTCTAAAGGTGGAAGGTTGTGCTAAAATCCACCTGAGTACTCAACTACTCCTATAAAGCTCTTCAAAAGGTAGAAGTGAAAACTGAACCCCATTCTAAAATTATAGATATAGGTATGCCATGAAAATGGACTATCTCCAGAGCATAGATATAGGATAAACTCTTTGCACTAAAAGACATCTGAATAGGGATGAAATATATCGATTTAATCAACCTATCTACAACAATCCAAATTCCATTGTAATTGCGGAAAGTATGAGGCAACCTACTAACAAAGTCCATGGTAATCCGTACCTACTTTCACACAAGAATGGGAAATCTCTAAATAAAGCCATTAGGTCTCTGACAAATTACCTTCACTTACTAACAACATAGGCCACGAGCTACAAAGTCTGGCATATCACTCTTCATACCACTCCATAAAAAATGTTGCCTCAAATCCCAATACATCATAGTTGTACCAGGGTGAATAAAATTTCTGGAGCTGTGATCCTCATACAAAATCAACTAAATCAAGTCACCAACCCTCAAAACATAAATACGACCATCAAATAAAGTAGGTATCTCAATACTTGAACAAGGATAATACCAAGTCTCATATCCTTAAACTAGCGATTCTGAATATGCTTAAATAAAGTAGACCTTACCTCAACACTAGCAAGAATCCTTCTAGGGTAAGGCTTGTTAAGTCACACTATTAGGTTGGCTAAGGACTATATATCTCACGCCAATGTCCTCTGAGAAGCTGAGATAGAAGACAATCTACCTATACTCACTGCCTTCCAGCTCAAGCACCTGATACCATATTTGTCTTGACCGGATGATACAAAATAGAGATTTTATAACCCTTAAGCAACTCCATCCATCTACACTTCTTAGAATTAAGCTCTCTCTAGGTCATAAGATGCTTGAGACTATGATGATGCACGGAAATCTCACAATGCGTGCCATAAGATAATATCTTTAAATCTTAAGCCCAAAAACTACCACCACCAAATCCAAATCATGAGTGGGGTAGTTACACTTGTGCACCTTTAGCTTCCTCGACGTATAAGTGATAACTCGTCCCTGCTACATCAACATACAACCTAAACCAACACTAAAAGCATCACAAAATATGGTGAATCCCTTACCCTTAAAAGAAAGAGCTAATATAGGAGTTGAAGTGAGAAATCCCTTGAGCTTCACAAAGCTCGACTCACACTCTTCGGACCACAAAAAAGGAACCTCCTTCCAAGTCAATTTGGTCATCGACACTATAATAGTAGTGAAACCCTCAATGAAATTCCTATAGTAACTAGTCAAACCAATGAAGCTACAAACCTTTAATGGAGATGTAGGCTTGGCCCAATCACAAATAGCCTCAATCATTGTTGGGTCTACCATAATCCCAGCCTTAGAAACCACATGTCCTTGGAATGTCACTAACTCGATCCTAAACTCAGGCTTAGAGAATTTGGCAAAAGGACTATGATCTCACAAAGTGTGGAGTAAAATCCTCAAATTCTTCTTTTGCTTATCTCTACACCTCGAATACATAAGGTTGTCATTAATGAACATAATCATGAAGGAATCTAAATAAATCCTAAACACACGATTCATCAAATCCATGAATGCAATTGGGGAATTGGTCAACCCAAAAGACTTCACCAAGAACTCGTAATGACCATAACTAGTCTTGAAAGTTGTCTTTGGGTGTTTTCAACCCAAATCCTCAACTGATGGTAATCGAACCACAATTCAATATTTGAGAGCACCGCTACTCCTTGAAGATTGTCAAGTAAATCAATAATGTGAGGCATAGGATATGGATTTTTCACCATCACCTTATTAATCTACCTGTAGTTGATACGCATACGCAAGGAACTAATCTTTTTTCTTCATGAACAAGAAAGGAGCACCCTAAGAAGATACACTCGATCTAATGAAACCCTTATCTAGATGATCCTAAAACTTGGAATTCAGTTCTTTAAGCTCAACAAGAGCCATACAAAAAGGTTCCATAGAGATACGTTGGTGCCTGAGTCAAGATTAATAACAAACTGACTATCATACTCAAGAGAAAGACTAGGTAGATCGGTAGGGAAAACATCATGAAACTCATATACTATAGGAACAAAGTCAAGAAACAGAATTACCACACTAACATCACAAATATAAGCGTGATAAGACTCACAACCCCTTAAAATATGTCGCCTAGACTAAATATAAGAAATAATACCCATTGGCTCGTGGCTAATAGATCCTTGCCACATAATTAGAGGTATGTCAGCATGACTAAGGTAACGATCTTGGAAAAATAATCTAAGATCACATGATAGTGGCATAACCAGTCCATGCATACAATCACATCAAAATCCACCATATCTAACACAATAACATTAACCTGAGTATCAAACTTTCAAAAAGTCACCAAAAATAATCTATAAACCTAATCAGCTACTAAAGAATCACCTATGAGAGTAGATACACATAATGACACAGACATGGAATCCCAAGATAATATTAACTTTGGGGCATAGTAAGTAGACACATAAGAATAAGTGAATCCTGAATCAAATAAAGGAAAAATTGCCTGATGGCATACCAAAATCATACCTATAAAAATAGCATCAAAAGACTCAGTCTCGAGTCTATAAGGTATGAAATATAACTGACCACATTCGCCACCTGGCTGGGCTTCTAACCGATCTCCTATACTAACTACACAAGGACCTCCACAAGTACCTTAGGGACTATCTAATTAACCATACATACCACCTCTAAATGGGGGAGGTACTTTCCTAATTGGTTGAACACTCTGAGCTAAATAAACCATCGCTTCACAACTAGCGCACTCCTTTGAGAAATGGAAGGAGGCCTCAAAACCATAACACACCCCTCACATTAATTTGAAACCAAATTATTTGGCTAACTCAGAATAACTACCATGACTAGAATAACCAAAAAGATGAACCCCTCGGAGGCTGACCGCTACTCTGGCAAGGATAATCACTTAAACTAGACTTTCCTCCTTTGGGGATCTGAAGAGTAACATAAATAGGCCTACTAGACTAACCCTAATACTAATATGAATGATGTAGTGGGTACTACCCTAAGTACCGTTTCCTCTAAATCATAAGCCACTACAGATTCTACTAAAACTACCTGATATCGTGACCTCTTATTACTTCACTCTTGGGCCTCATGTGAATCACCTCCATAACCTGAGCATAATCAAAAACCTTAGAAAAATATCTACTAGAAGCAACCAAACTCTTCATAGCTATATGTAGAGAGATTATCAATCCCAAAACAAAGCACCAAACCCTCTATTTTGGTGGTCAGAATAGGTATAACATGCCTATCCAACTTGTAAAATAAAGCTTCATATTCCACAACAGCCATAAAGCACTGCTCCAGCCTTAAAAATTGATCTTTCAGATGATTCCTAAGACTACAAGGCATATATTTCTCCAAAAATATCTTGGAGAACTGTGTCCATGTTAATGGGGGAGACTCAGCTAGCCTGGAAACAAGATAACCTCTCCACCAAATATTGAGCTACCAAATCCAATAGAAAATTAGTGTAATATACACCACGAGTCTTAACTATACCTAAATTATGGAGCCTATCCTTGCAAGCAACCAAGAATTCATAAGCATCCTCAACCATGCACTAAAAAACCTAAGCAAAGCCAATCTCAAGAACACACCTATCATATTTTTCTCCTCCATAGACATAGCAGGTTGGGCAACCATAGGTTAAACTACTACCAGTTGAACAACCATCGGTGCAGAAAGGAGCTTAACACTAGGAGTCGCAGCTACAGGCTGCGCCCCTCACTATAGTGTATCACTGATCCATAGATTGTGCACCCTCAGATAGTGCACCAATAACCAATACCATGAGTTGAAATAATACATCCTAGAGCAGTGAATAAAAATAAACCTCGATAGAGCTTGGGTTAGCTCTAGCCTACTACTAGCAGAGGCGAAAGAATCTCTTGCTCAGGAGCAGAAATAGGGTCTGGTGAAGGCACCCTATCCTGGTCTCTAGTTGGGGCTGTGTCTCTAGGCTTTCCTTAACCTCTAGGTCATCCATGTACAATGACCAAATCCTTAGCCGCGGATGTGAGGTACTCATCCCGTGTAGCAGTAGCACCTGTCCTAGCCATCTATAAAAGAGTGAAACTAAAGGAATCTCTAGAAACCAACTCAAAATATTAGCATGAAATAAGTAAAAGCAGTGAAGATCTCCTCAGAATGTCCATATCTTTTCAAAGATAAGAAACAAATGTTATCATTATGATCCACGAGACTCAACTAGATATTTGTTCTTGCACTAACAAAACTAGTAAACCTAGCACTCTGATACTAATTTTTCAAAACCCAATTCACAAGACATGATGGTATCGACTTAATCCCACCAGTAAGTAAGACAAATCATAGCCCCAAACCATAGATAATGGGTTAATTTGGTGGGAAAAGGCATAAAAGCCATAAAATTATAAGTAAAATCTTACAACATTTATTCAAGTTTCCGCCCATTAGACTCATACCTTCCACAGTTATCTATCACACCCACCATTAGTGCCTCATTAAAATTATTACCACACAACTATTTAAACTATTTATACCATTTAGGGTTCCATTACCAAGTTATCCTATGCAATAAGTCAATGAAAATCCAACAATTTTACAAAAAGCATTCTTATAGGCATTTTATCAAACATGTTGGGGCATAGTGTTTCCAAAGCCAAACCAATTACTAATTAACCATTCTCATGCAACAACATTGTTCAATACAGCATAACAATATGAAAACCATAAGTAAAATACATGGAAAAACCATAATCAACCATTATAATAAAAAACCCAACATATATTTGAAAACCCAAAACCATACAACATTTATGCCAAGAAAACAATTCATAAAACATGCCTTTAGTTGGAACTAACAATGAAGGAGGAGTAACTTGCCTTATATTATAAGATAATGGTGATAAAATCACCTAATCAAGTCCCTAATTGATCCTATGGGTGAAACTAATGTTAGTTGTATTTATGCATTCTAGCATCACTATTCTACCCATTTTAGCCTTTTTTTTTAGGATGATTCAGGTGCTATATGTGTTGATAATGAGATAAATTTGTATCAAAGTGTTAAAACATGTTTTTATGATGTTTAAAGTGAGTTCCAAATAAGGTTGTACTTAAAATATTCATTTAGAGTTCAACCCAGAAAACTAGCATTACTAGCTTAAGCTAGGTATTTGTCTAGTTGATTCTGGTGGATTCTATTGTGTTTAAGGTATTCCGAATGGTTTTAATGGGTGATTATGAGTGGAATAAATTTTTGGGAGTGATAAAAGTTCAATTTGAATGAGTGTACATCTAGAACCATAAGTGAAAGATCAATGCGAATCAGCTTAGCTTAGCTCTTATTTTGATTAGTCGTAATAGATGTAGTGTTGTGTTTTTCTCCTATTTCGTGTTGTGTGATTGTGAAGGATGCTTTTGTAGCTGAATATGATGATATTTTGATATTAATAAGGCTTGTAATTCATAGGGAAGATGCCATAAGAAAAGGGATCAAGGGGGGAGACTCAACACTTAACCAAATTTCGAAGAGCAAATTCCAGAGGCTTAGGGCCATTTGAAGGCGCAGCCCCGCCTGGAGCGGAGATCTAACTAGGGAGATGACTCACCTGGATTGGGTATAAACCCATAGTGATGCCCCACCCAGTATGAGGCTCAATATCTGAAGGTTTTCTTGTCCAATACGAAATGGACTTGCTCTTATACTATAAATATATGTTTTATCACATTTTTTCACATCTTTGGACATTTTTGGAGAGCAAAGGGGATACAACTTCTTATTTAGTTTTTTATTATTTTTATTTAGTTCATTGATGTTTTTAGTCTTTAATTACAACATTATTATTATGATTATGACTATGCGTGGCTAAACACCCATTTCTGGGTCAAAGCCAAAGACATGAGTACTATTATTTTGAATTAAGTTCATTAATTTTGCTTATTACTATTTGTTGTGTGTTCATATTTGATTTAACTATTTTTAGGATTCTCAACCCTTAGAATACATCAATTGTCTACCTTTTGAACTCGGGAGAGAGAATAGGGGATAGAACATGGAGATGAAAAGTATGGTTTGTATTTCTTTATGAAATAAGAAATTTGAATTAGTATCTATGATAGGAATTTACTTAGATACCGTACTTTATTCACACGTAGGATGATAGCTTAAAGAACCTAATTGAACTATTACATCACCACTCAATGATGTAGTTGTAAGGTTTAACTTAGGTAAAGGATTATAGGTTGGGAAACCATGATCTTATCATTGACCCTACAGATCTACAACCAAGATAACAAAGTTAACGAATGAAAAGAAATAACATAGTATGATTGTTGAAAGTGCTTTAACCCTTTGTTTTCTCCTATTGATTGTTTCAAAGACTTATTTACGCATTGTTTACTTTTCCTTGTTTACAAAATTACAAACTCTCTTTTTGGTTATGTTTGCATCAATTAAATCTAAATTATGGACTAAATTAGAATCATTGTTAAATCAAGTCTCTGTGAGATCGATACTTGGCTTCTTGAAGGCCACTTTACTACTTGATAAGACCATGTATACTTGTGTGTGTGCTGTTAAGTTTTTCGCGTCGTTGCCAGTGACTTGTTAATTGGCAACTGTTTATTTTAGTTTTGCTTTTTATATTTATTTGGTGTTTTTATTCTTGATCTTGGTTTTGTGATTGCAGAAAATAGGTATTAAAGTTAGGAAGCAAGCAAGGGATAGAGATTTGGTTGAACCGAGCCCCGAACTCAAACAACACTTCCATCAATTAAGGGGAAACTCAATTCTTCTCTAATTTTCCCAAATCCAAGAAACCAAGAGAATCCATAAGTCCACTTGTAGAACTTCATTGAGCTTGTTGTGAAAGCCCTACAATAGTAGAAAGCCCTACAACAGTGGACAGTTTGTAGGGCTTTCACATGAGGATCCATAAGTCCACTTGTAGAACTTTATTGAGCTTATAGATACATTCATTCTGATTAGGGTGAGTACAAATTATGTAACGTTGACACTATTTTCCTATTCTCTATTGGGGGAAGATAAAAGGTGGTTGAATGTAGAGTTGGCCAATTCAATTACACCATGGGATGACTTAGCCAGAAAGTTCCTTATCAGATTCTTCCTATCATCAAGACTGTGAAACTTCACAGTGAGATAGTGAGCTTCAAATAGAAGCCTGATAAAAATATATATCATTCTTAGGAATACTTCAAGGCCCTTCTTTGGGATTTTCCACACAACCAATAGACCAATGAGGTACTTTCTCATACTTTTATAGAAGCTCTTGATCATAATACAAAGATTTTGCTAGATTTAGCCGCAAGTGGTCAAATATTAGAGTTGACTTATGATAAGCTATACACATTGTTGAACCTCATAGCACAAGGAAATCCAGAGTGGCATTTTGATTCTCAAAGTACAACAAAAAGAATTACGGGTCTATTGGAGGTGGACCAATTTACAGCCTTATCAGCACAGGTTTCTACATTATAAAATTTGAATAATACTCAGTTCAGCAGCATGAAGTTGGGATCAGCATAACCTGTAGCCATAGTCAATGTCATATAACAAGCTGCAGGTCGGTGTGAAGTGTGCGATAAAAGTGGTCACTCTGTAGCTATGTGTGCCTTCAATCTAGAATTTGTGATGTATGTGGGCAATGCTCAAAGGAAACTAAATTATGGTAATTCCTACAATATGAAGTGGTAGATTCAGCATTGGAATGCACAACAATAACAAATTCCACAGCCACAGGCCCAATCAAATCAGTCAATGAGCAACATGGTATATATGTTGAAATAACTCTTAGCTGATCAAGCACAAATAGTTGCAGATACAAAAAGTTAGCAGACAAAATTATAGAATCAAAAAGTGTCCTAGAGAAGCTTAGAGTTGCAAATTATGCTATTACAATAAGCATTAAATACTAGTCCACAAGGTGGTTTGCCAGCAGATACAGAAAATTTAAAGCAGGTTATGGCAATCACCTTAAGAAGTGGTAAATAGCTTTAAGGAGAACCTTCCTAGGTAAAAAGGGATGTAAATGATGATGTGTGACCCAACAGGTTAATAAAAGAGTTGCTGAAAATTCAAGAAAGTTTGAGTACTTGAAAGAAAAAGTTGTTGTAGAAAAAGTGGAAAAGATGTCGCCCTTCCCATAGAAATACATCAAAGTGAAGGAGGATGCTATGTTCAAACAGTTCTTTGATATATTTATATAGCTTTACATTAACTTACCTTTGTTAGATATTTTATAGAGTATGCCTAAGTATGGAAAGTACTTGAGGGATGTGGTTGCTAATAAGGTAAAATTATAAGATATGGGAGCTATAACACTCACTAAAGAATGTAGCACTGTGATGACATAGAAATCCCTAAGAAATTAATAGATCAAGGTAGGTTTTCTATCCCTATTCAAATTGGGATAAAAATGGTCCATGCACTGAGTGGCTTAGGGGAGAGCATAAATTTGATGCCCCTATTGTTGTTTAAAACATTGGACCTAGGAAAGCCGAGACCAACTGTTGTGGTGTTGAAGCTGGTAGATAGGTTATTTATATTCTAGATGGAATAATTAACGATATCCTCAGAAAGGTTGGTAAATTCATTATACCTGTTGACTTTATTATTCTTGATTTTGAGGTAGATAAATAGTTACCAATCATCTTGGGGCATCCATTCTTAGCAACTGAAGGATCCTTGATTGATGTTAGAGAAGGTACACTAAAAATGAGGTTAGATAATGAATAGGTGGTATTTGATTTTTACAAAACACCTATCATAAATTCCCAATATAAAGATTTGTGTCTGATCAAGGTTATTGAAGGGGAAAGTGTGAGGTGATTCATCCATAAATGACCTTTTTGGAGTACTTGATTGAGCAGCTAATATGAAACCACTATTTCCTAACATGATAAAAGTTAAAGTTGAAAAAGATATTGATCTTGAAAGTACAAACTCAAGAGGCCAGAAATGAATGAAAAATGGCTCCCAAAGGGGAGTAAAAGGGTGAAGGAATATGGTTGAGTTGAGTTGGGTCATGTCACGACACAAAATCAGGCGCTGCTTTAGAGGCAAACCAAGTTAAGTAGGTATGTTTTATTTTTACTTTTTTAGTTTTTATTTCACGTAGTTTTTGTTTTTGGTTGAGTCACAAGTTGATGGGAAGTCTGAGTACCATAAGCTTGAGCTAAAGAGCATGGCAAAAACTGAGTGTGAGGTCCCATGGATCTTATGTATATGTAAAGATGCTACCATCTATGCCTAGAGGCTTCAGGGAGTATTACTATCTCTTGCTTCTAAATTTACTTTGGGGACAAAGTAGATTTTTAAATGTGGGGTGGGGGAAATTCCCAATTTTTGGCTCAATTTAATTTTTTTTGTGTAAGATATTCTTGTTGGTACTATTTTTGATTGCATGATGCAAGTGTTTTATTTTGTAAAAGCATGTTGAATGAGCGAATTGCTACATTTAAGACTCCTTGTCTCAAGTTTTTGACTCTTGTACTTTTTGTTTTAAATTTGAATCATGCTATTATTTGGTTGGGATTCTATGATGATCCTATTGAGTTGAGCATGTTCCATGTGCATGTGAGATTTTTGTATATTCCTTATTGAATGTGATGTGTATAACTTGCTCGGTGTGTGTGAAGTGAATTAAAGAGTGTGAGTTTAGGAGATGATTTAGGCATTTCTTTGATAGCCTTGTTTTATACCTTCTATTTTTCCTACCCATTGTGCATTATCCTAGTTAACCCCCATTGATACTTTGTCTTATTTTCTTTGGTAGGCTCATATGTATGCTAATCCCCTTCATTAATAGACCATAAAAGCTCCTAAGTTCTTTAATTGAGAAATTAATTGAGAAAGGAGTTTTAGAAATTAAAAAAGAAAAAGGTGAAATTGATGCCCAAGGTAAGAGTTATTGGTGTTTATATTTGATTTATGGTAGTTAGGAGTGATATAAATGGTGTTAGACATATTCCCATGATTGTATAAAAAGAAAAAGAATTGAATCTTAAAGGAATTAGCAATATGCCCACCATGTCTTTATGAAAATGCTTGAAAGATATGGGGCAAAAATAAAAGATTTGGGAGGACAAAAAAGTATAATTTGGTTGTGGGATATTGGTTTTAAATGTTTAATGTAGTGTATTAAAGCGCTTAGAGAGGTTAGTCACTATTCCTAAATAGTTTCTACCCATCCCTTGGCCTACATTACAACCCAAAAAAGACCTATTTGATCCTAAATTCATCATTCTAATATTAGTGAAGCATTACACTAAGGGAAATCCTATGGTTAATTGTGTGTAACTTATGAATTCTTTGTGAGAGTGAGTGTAACTTGATTTTTATACCCATCATACTATGAATTGCTTGATTGTGAATGATTATGAGTAACTCTCTTGTTGTGAGGGGCATATGTTTGATGAATGTGGGTGATTTGTATGATATCTTGATTGACTGATAAGCATTATTTTTCCAACTAGGTGAGTAAATTCTTGAGGCTAGGATGTTTTGAAGTAGTGTTCATGAGGTATCAATTTTCTTAATAATATGCTTAGTGCACAAACTTACATTTCATGTAGTCATTGTAGTACTATCTTGAGTATCTTGCATAGAGTAGAAGTGTAGAGTCTCTAACTCATGATACTTAGAGTGAAGAGTTGTTCAAGGACAAACAAGGCTTTAAGTGTGGGGTGGTGATGTTGGGTGTATTTATGCATTCTAGCATTACTATTCTAGCCTTTTTAGCTTTTTTTTTAGGATGATTCATGTTCTATATTGGTTTATAATGAGATAAATGTGATCAAAGTGTTAAATCATGTGTTTATGATGTTTAAAGTGAGCTCCAAACAAGTTTGTACTTAAAAGATTCATTTAGAGTTCAACTCGGTAAGCTAGCGTTACTAGCTTGAGCTAGGTGTTTGTCTAGTTGATTCCGGCGGATTCTATTGTGTTTAAGGTGTTACAAATAGTTTTATGGGTTATTATGAGTGGAATAACTTTTTGGGAGTGAGAAAAAATCAATTTGAATGAGTGTACAGCTGGAACAATAAGTGAAAGATTAATGCAAATTAGCTTAGCTTAGCTCTTGTTTTGATTCGTCGTTATTGATGTAGTGTTGTGTTTTTCTCCTATTTCGTGTGGTATTGATTGTGTAGGATTATTTTGGAGATGAATATTATGATATTTTGATGTTAATAAGGCTTGAAATTCATGGGAAAGATGCCACAAGACAAGGGATCAAGAGGGGAGACTCAAAACTTAACCAAATTTGGAGAGCAAATTCCAGAGGCTTAGGGAGATTTGGAGGTGCAGCCCCACATGGAGTGGAACTCTAACCAGGGTGAAGCCTCACCTGGAGTGGGGCTCAATCCAGGGCAATGATCCACCCAGTCCCGAGCTTAATAACTGAAGTTTTTTTTGTGCAGCATGGAATGGGCTTGCTTCTCTACTATAAATACATGTTGTATCACATTTTTTCACATCTTTGGACATATTTTGGAGAGAAAAGGGGCTTCTACAACTTATTATTTAGGTTTTCTCTTCTACAACTTATTATTTAGGTTTTCATTATTTTTATTTAGTTTATTCATGTTTTTAGTAGTTAATTGCAACATTGTGATTACGATTATGACAATGCGTGGCTAAACGCCCTTTTCCGGGGTTAAAGCCAAAGACATGAGTACTATTATTTTAAATTAAGTTAATTAATTTTGCTTATTATTATTGGTTGTGTCCTCATCTTTGATTTAACTATTTGAGGATTTGTGACCCTTAGAATACATCAATTGTCTACCTTTTGAATTTGGGAGAGGGAATAGGGGATAGAACATGAAGATAAATAATGTATGGTTTGTATTTCTCTATCAAATAAGAAATTCAAATTAGTATCTAGGAAATGGATGTACTTAGATACCGTACTTGATTCACACGTAGGATGAATTACATCACCGCTCAATGATGTAGTTGTACGGTTTAACTTAGGTAAAAGATTAGAGGTCGGGAAACCATGATCTTGCCATTGACACTACAAATCTACAACCAAGATAACAAAGTTAACAAATGAAATTCAATAACATAGTATGATTGTCGAAAGTGCTTTAACCCTAGGATTTCTCCTATTGATTGTTTCAGAGACTCTTATTTACGCATTTTTTACTTTTTTTTAAATTTACAAAATTACAAACTCTCTTTTTGGTTACGTTTGTATCAATTGAATATAAATTGTGGACTAAAATAGAATCATGTTAAATCAAGTCTCTGTGGGATCGATACTTGGATTCTTGAAGGACACTTTACTACTTGATAAGACCACATACATGTGTGTGTGCTTGGGCGCTGTCAGAAACCCTAGCCTTCCTTAGCCCCAAAGCCTTGAGAGAATTTGAGAGTATTTTAAGAGAGTTTCTAAGAGTTTAAGATTAAAATAATAGAGTAAATAATATCCCAAGTGTGATATAAGTCATGGGGTCCCAAGGAGTTATAAGGGAAAATGTCCAGAATACCTCCAACTTAGACTGCATAAAAATCCCATCAGATGGTATGACTACCACATACCGGTCATACCCTCCAATACAAGTGGTACCCACCACTTGTACCCTATGCCTCCCCCTTATACCCAACACTATCCACCGTATGACTTACCCAAACCAAGTTGTGCCCAACCCATATGATCAGTACCCCTAAACTGTATCCCTGGTAGAATGGAATCAAAAGAAGTTTAAACACTGCCTACCATACGAGTTGATGGTTCGACTCATACCCTAACTCATGACCCATGGTGAGCTACTCATACTCAGGTCCAAGTTATTTACTAAGTCTCTAATTAAGTGAAGGAAAAACCCCAACCCTATAAATCATTACCAACTATACAAATCGTACCACCACAGTCCTACCCATTCAAGAAACCAATCCAACCCACCAACCAAAACTAGTTAGCATACGACCAAGAGCATACAATGGTATCCCATTATACGTCTAGTACCCATAAGTTGTATGATGTCTAGAAAACAGAAATCCAGGAAATTTTCTAAGGTTCGAAACCCTAGGTATTTCAATTTTTGGTTTTTGTATTCAATTGGAGACTTTGGATTTATTCTTTTATATTTTTATGATTAATTACATGTCTTCTTCATTTATTTCCATGGGTTGTTGCATAACCATCAATGACTAATTTCCTTGACTAGGGTTGTGGGAACCCTGGTAGATTAACATTGTAAGAGAAGTGAGAGATTCATCTACTGTGTTATGGCTGCGTGTAGTGTGATCTTCTTCATATTATATAACCCCCAACTACTACAGAAGACTAGGAATTTTCTGTATTCAAGATCATTCTCAAAGGGAGTTTGAGATAAGGACAATGATGTTATGATAGTAATTCGAGGCTATCAACCCTTGTCTAAACATCTTGATACTCAAAAGGTGATAGTTGTACCAGCATTAAAGACAAGGGATCGTAAGGCGATCTGAGACTTAAAAGGTAAAGGGTGAAATTTTTCAATGCGTTCACTAGATGGTTGATAATACATAACTTGTCAGACTTTGCATGCAGAGCAGTAAGATAGGTAAGTTTAACAAGAGAATCTTATAGAGTTAGAAGCAAGAGGTAACATAGTCCTAGTGTGCGTCTTCTATTGTTTACAATCTCAAGCATTCAAACCCGGTTACTGGTTACTATTGACTGTAAATCCCTCATTTACTTTTCTACACTACCCATGATTTTAGTGAGTTTGAGATATAATTCCATGCATTTCTTGTGGGATCGACCCCAACCTTGTTTGGGTTACTATATTTTACATCGACCACAATATGCTTCTTTGGAGGTTAGTTTTGGATGACATCAAATTTTAGCGTTGTTGTTGGGGAGTATGGTGTTGAGTTGTTAATTAGGTTTACTGAAGTTTTGGGTATTTATTTTTTCTTTTAGTTGGGTATACACCAGTGTATGCCTAACTCTAGGAGATAAGAAAATCCCTTACTCCTATTAAATCCTGAACGAGAAAGACTACTATAAACTAATCGTACAATGACTGAACATGTATGGGCAGGTGATTTAGAATGGGTTTGGGATGACTATCTTACTGTACCTCCTCCTTCTCTAGGTGATCCACAAAATTTACTAGTAGATAGATGGAGTTGATATTAGCAGAGGTAGCTGAACAATAGAGAAAAATAGTTGTGGAAGCCCGATTGGTTCACCAGGCAAAGCTAGCTAGGCCAAGATTATTAACTGATCATCGACCAACACTCGGCGGTGATTGTGATAGAGCGTGAGGTGGAAGAGCTCAAGTGATTCCAGCTTATCAATATCTACTGCTATCTGATAAAGATTAAGATATTGCAATGTTGAGCATGCTGAGGTAGGAGCCATTATACCTCCCCCTTTACCCCCAAAATGTTAAATTTGATATTACCAGTGCGATGACCTAGCTTCTGAATCTGAAGAGTATGTTTTAGGGTTTTTGATAGATGATGCGAACATGCATCTTACCAATTTTATCAAGATTTGCACTACGTATACCATCCTAGGGGTGGATTAGGAAGCATTGAGTTTGAGGTTTTTCCTGTACTTGTTAATAGGAGAAGCATCATTATGGTTGGGGGAACTTCCTAGAGGCTCAATCACTGCTTGGAATAAGCTACATAGATAGTTTTTGAATCAATTCTTTCCTCTTATAAGGATGTTATAGCTAAAAGATGAGATTTACGACTTTCGATAATTTTCTGTAGAGTCCATGTATAAAGCATGGTTTTAGTTTAAAAAAAAGTTAATCATAGTGCCTAATCACCATATTTGAGGGTCTAATTTGCTGGAGATATTTTACAGATCTCTGGATATCAGCTCTAGCGCGATGGTTAACACTATATCAGGAGGTGCATTTATGCGTCTATATTGGGATATGGCATAGGAAATGCTAGGCAAAATCTCTGTCACTAACTGAGGATGGCATGCTTGGTAGGCTGATAACGGTGCTATTACATATGCCATTGGAGCTGCTAGTGAGTACAGAGTTGGTGCTAATTTAATTGCACTACTCAAAATAGATATAGGGCTGCTTACAAAATAATTTGTGATGTGTGAACAGATGCTAACACATTTGAGGCTTTTAACTGAGAATAATTGCAAAGTCTTAAGTAAATTTTATCATTTTTGATTGTTTTCTCTTTGATATTGAAGTAAAAGTCAAGATACAAGAGAACCAACATTAATGAAAGTAGAAGATTTGATTTCTGAGCAAGTAGAGAGGGAAGTATAGCTGACAACTTGTCTAATAAGTCGTCAGCATTGTGATAAGCTATCAGAGTTGCCTTCATCCTTAGACAGAGAATGGGATTTGAAGTGAAGAAGAGATGACAATTTTGATAAGTCATAAACTTTGTGATAAGTTATAAAAATCATCGCCAGCTGTAGACAGTGTGAGGTAGTGGGAGTAGAAGTGTGATGACATTCCCTGATAAGCCATTAGGAATGCCATCATCCCAAGGCAAGTAGAAGAGGACCTGATGATAATTCTGATAAGTTGCCAGAATCCTCATAAGCCATCAGAGTGTCATCGTTAGCCTAAGGCAGAAATCATCAAAATTGGAGAAGAAGCTGACAACATTTCTAATAAGTCGTCAGACTCCTGAAGAGGTGTCACACTTTATCGTCACTTGTGTGAGAAAAGATCTGTAATATGTGATTTGTTTCCATAATTAGGCTGATGTATTTAAGGCATAATTTAGGGTTTTTCTGAGGATCTTGAACTTCATGTTTTCATCAAGTTTTCTCTCTAGTTTTCTCTACAACATTATAGTTTTCATTTGGAGAGATTATTATTACTTTTTATGGGATTTTCTACTATGGTCAAATCTGAGAAATACTTGTTACTATTCATCTTGCTATAAGTTCATCTATCAAATTATGAATTCAACTTGTTGTCTTGCTTATTATATTATGAGTAGCTAAATTCCCTTAACCTGAGTTGTGGAATCTATGGGTTTGGGTTTGTAACGTAACTAAATGTTCAAAATTCTAACGGTGGTAGAAACTTCTTGTTAATTCCATTGTTTTATATTCTGACTATTGGTTGCAAACAATAGGCCTTGCTTACTAATGATTTTCTCGAGATAAGAAATCAACCCTAGTAAGAAGCGAATTATCAATAGGGACTTGGAAGCATCAAACTTCCATTTAATAATTAATGTTGTAACAAGATTAATTAACTTGAGATAACATCCTGTTATGAAATATAAATTCCCTAAGTTCGAAAGAATTAGGTGGTTAAATGTCTAAATAGGTTGAGAAACATTTATACATAACTTCAACAAGGATAGTCTGTTGTTCCTACCTACCACAAGAATCTTGAACTATTACTAGCGTCTGTCAAATCCCAACACCTATAATGAACATAACTCTGGTTTGCCTTAGCATATTGATTTCAAACACTGAATTGAGAAGTAATTATTTGCTACCTTTCCAAAAACCCACATTCACAGGAAACTGCTAACTATCAGTTGTCTAACCCGCAGATAACTCAAATTCACACCATATTCCCTATGGGATTCGACCCCAACATAGTTGGGTTATATATTGACAACGATCTCTTACATTCTTGTAAGAGAGGTGTAGTTTGAGCATTATAAAAAAATGGCGCTGTTACCGGGGAATACGATTGTAAATTGAAGTTTTTATGCTCTAATTGACTGTTAGTCAAATTTCCTCGTTTTAAATTTATTTTTTGTTTTTGTTTGCTGCAGGACTTTTGTGGTGTATACCAAGAACCCAAAGTTCCGGAGAAACATTATTATTATTTAATTTGGGACCGCAACTAAATGGCAGAATGGCAGACTAGCAGGAGGCTAATAGGTTAGCAGCCTTAGTGTAATTCCCTCAAATATCATCCCGAGACGCCACACAGTTCCCAAGGCTACACGTAGCCTCAAGCTAACCCTTTAAGCCAAAACACTACCCTTGGGTTCTAATAGAACAACATACACGCTATGCTAAGTATATATATAAGTACATATCATATCACATCGCACATGGCACAGAATATCGTTAGACTGTACATATATGGAATGTCTATACACAAACCAACCCGACGATACACTAGTCTGACATATCCTCTATACAGCAAAATCAATGATTCATTGGGACAAACCCCCAACTGACTCAACAGACCAAAGGATCACAAAATAACAGTACCAAAACTAGCAACTTGGTCCTCGAACCATGAGGACTCACCACTGAAGGAACGTAGATGTGGCACTCGGATATCACTGTCGAGGTTGGCTGAGTACCTGAACCTACGTCATGGTAAGAATGTATCCCATAGAGAAATATATGGGTCAGCACAAGATACATACTGAGTATGTAGGGGCGCATGCAAAATATAAATAATATCATAAATTTCGTAAAAAAGTACATACGGACCATAATGACACACTTGGCTTGAGTGACATTGAATCATGCACCTCATAACATCTTAGATAGGAAATGTAGGAGAAAAACCTAATAAATCATTATAGATCATCATAGGCAACTTGACTTACCACATCAAAACTCGGAGTGACTCGGTATTTCAATAAACATGACTCTTATGGACAGGGGAGTTTCCTATAACCGACAACCCCACGTGAGCTACGTGGAATACCATCATTTGAAACCTCCGTTAGCGGGAGCGTCATACTCTTTGCCAGGGAGTATGACCTTCAAACTGCAATAATCACAATCGAGCTCTCTGGCCAATAATATCATCATCAAACAACCCTATGGTGGCACATAGGTTTGGGGAAATACCAAATTTCCCTCTCGGTGCTAAGTACTACAACCCGACAAGCTCAAAACGCATTAGGAAATCCACCACAACATCACAAGGGTCTATCATAAAGACCAAATCAAATCTCTTTCTCATTTATCAAATCATATCAATTTGTAGATTCCTAACTTAACACATTTTAGCTCAAAATATTTTAATCTTTCTCAACATCAACAAGGTATCAATGCGTTGAACCATAACCAACTCGACATTTGGACAAGGATATGAAGACTCAATACATAATATTTTCAATAATTTAACTCATCAAAACCATTTGAAAAATACCAAGACTCATTGCAACTTCAATATCAACATTTCTCAATTTGCCATCCAACTCTCATTTAAAGGTACTTGAGACATCAAACCATAATAAGGATATAGAATTTCCAATAACAATTATAAATTCATAATAAGAAAATAGTGGAATGATAGTATAAATCAAGGCTTAACAAATTAAATCATCATACTCTTATAATCAAATACTTTTTGGACATAATTCCATCTCAACATCATAAACATATCAGATGACATAATCCCATAGCTCATGGACAATAATATAAGATATAAAACCATATTTCCAATTCATGGTAAAACATGTAAAATCTCATGTCAATGTAATTCAACAAAAATATTGGGCACAAGATCAAAAGGATAATCTTGTTCAAAGCCCCACATACCTAAAAATGGAAGATGAATATGAATTTCCAACTCTGGAATTTTATTCACGAAAATAAAGGGCGCGAATCCCAAATTAATTTGAAATTTCTTCGGTTCAATCAAGAGACATAGAAGGATGAAATTTGGAGTAGTAGGATTGGGGTTTGAGCCTTAGGAAATTTTGGAGAAAAATGAGCTATTGAATGCTCTTAATGGACTTAAATCCATGGTTTACCCGGATGAATTTGAGTAGGAATGACCAAAATACCCTTAAAAATCAAATAATGTCAAATCTGTCCTTTGGTGGATTATTTTGATAGGATGAAGTAGATCGACCATAGCTTTTTTCTCCGATGGCCAAATTGGATGAAACCAATTTCATTGGAAAGAGGACTTTCAGAGATTTTTGTTGATATATAGTAGATCACACAGATCATTATGTAAAAGGAGTTATGATCGTTTGAAGTTGACCCTAAAATTCGCCTAGCCTCAGTATTTTTTTCCTGCACATTTACTGTTCACCACTATTCATGGTTAGATCAGAATGATCATAACTCATTGCTCGAGTGTCCGTTTTGGATGATCCATATATCATTGGAAAGATTATTTGATGCTCTACGTGATGACAGTTCGCATATCCAGAAATTCCAGACAGAAAAATTATTAATCATGATAAAGAATAGAATTCAACACATTTTCGTCCGAGATCTTAACGGAAAATTTTTTTGGGGCATCACATCATCTCCCCCTTGGAAACATTCGCCCTCGAATGTTGATAGGTAGGTCAAGAATATTATGAAAATTAGTATATAGAGAAAAATCATCTTGCCCAAGCGTATACTCCATTCTAGACTTTTTCGGATATCGTAGAAAACACACAAGCCAAGATAAACATAGCAATAAGGATTAAATCAAAAGAGAACAATACCTTTGACATGCTCAAGATTCGTAGGAAAGAGGTGGGGATATTTGGCATGCATATCCACTTCGGCTTTCTAAGTAGCACTCTCCATGGATTGATTTAGCCAAAGCACTTTAACCAAAGAAACTTCCTTGTTTCTTAGCCTACGAACTTGAAAGTCAAAAACCTCAACCGGAATCTCTTCATATGAAAGACTATCTTGAATACCCGAGCTTTAGAAAGGATCAATCACAACAGAATCACCAATAGACTTCTTAAGCATAGAAACATGGAAAATTGGATGGACGTTAGATAACTCTGTGGGCAATTCAACCTTATACGCTACCTTCCCAATGCAATCCACAATCTTATAGGGACTAATGTAACGAGGACTTAGTTTCCCTTTCTTCCCAAATCTTTTCACCTCTTTCATGGGTGAAACTTTCAAGTACACTAAATTACCAACATCAAATTCAAGGTCTTTCCTCCTTACATCTGCATATGATTTTTGATGACTTTAGGCAATTTTCAACCTTTCTCAAATTAACTTAACCTTCTCTATAGCCTCATACACCGCATCCAATCCAGTCGCCGCAGCCTCACCAACTTCAAACCAACCAATGGGTGATCTACACCTTCTACCATACAAAGCTTCAAATGGGGCCATTCCAATAGTAGCATGAAAACTATTATTGTAAGCAAACTCGATTAATGCTAAATGCTCATCCCAACTACCTTTAAAATCAAGAACACAAGCCCTCAACATATCTTCTAAAGTCTGAATGGTTCGCTTGGCCTGACCATCTGTTTGCGGATGGAAAGCAGAACTTAAATGAATTTGGGTACCGAGACCCTTCTGGAAAGATTTCCAAAACTGAGAGGTAAACTGAGTACCTCTGTCAGAAATAATAGCCAAAGGGATTCCATGAAGTTTGACGAGTTCCCGAATATATATTCTAGCATAATCTTCAGTTGTATATGATGAATGCACAGTCAAGAAATGAGCTGATTTCGTCAGCCGATCTACGACAACCCAAATCAAGTCATGATGGCGACGAGAAGGAGGCAAACCAACTATGAAGCCCATATTCACTTCTTCCCACTTCAAAGTAGGAATGCTAAACTCTTGCATCACGCCACTGGGCCTTTGATGCTCTATTTTAACCTATTGACATGTGGAACACTTCACCATAAATTCTGGTATGTTCCTCTTCATACCGTTCCAATGAAAGATTTCTCGCAAATCATGGTACATCTTGGTAGCACCAGGATGGATGGAGTTTCGCGTACCATGCGCTTCTTCCATAATCCTCTGATTCAAGTTATAACATCAGGAACACATAATCTTTCTCGAAGTCTCAAAATGCCATCTCCCCCTTGGGAGAAAACCTCCACCTTTTGGTCTTTAACTGACTCTTTTAACCTGATCAAGGTAGGATCCCTGTCTTGCTTCTCTTTCACTTTCGAAACTAAAGACGATTCGGAACCTCTTTTCACTCCTATACTACCCTTAGCATCACCAAACAACCTAACCCCAATCTAGCCAAATGATGTACCTCACGGGCCAACTCCTTCTTACTAATCTCCACATGTGCTCCGCTACCTAGGGACTTTCGACTAAGGGCATCTGCTACTACATTGGCCTTGCCCGAATGATATAGCATGATCATATCATAATCTTTCAATAGTTCTAACCATCGTCTCTGCTTAAGATTCAACTCCTTTTAGGTGAATACATACTGCAAGCTCTTATGGTCCGTGAAGACATCGACACGGATACCATACAAATACTGTCTCTAGATTTTCAAAGCAAAAAGTACGACAGCTAATTCAAGGTAATAGGTAGGATAATTCTTCTCGTGAGGCTTTAGGTGCCTGGAAGCATAAGCTATAACCTTGCCCTTTTGCATCAATACACAACCCAAACCGACTCTGGAAGCATCGCAATACTCTACAAAACCATCAACACCATCAGGCAAAGTTAACACAGGGGCTAAAGTGAGTGGAGTCTTCAACTCCTGAAAACTCTTCTCACAAAATTTGGACCACAGGAACTTCACCTTTTTTAGGTCAAACGGGTCATAGGAGACACAATAGATGAAAACTCTTCAAAAAAACTGATGATAATAACTAGCTAGACCCAAGAAACTTTGGATATCAGAAGGAGAAATAGGTCTAGGCCAACTCTTTATAGCCTCTATCTTTTGAGGATCAACTCTAATACCTTCAGAAGAAACAACATAACCCAAGAAGGCTACAGAGTTCAGACAGAACTCACACTTACTGAACTTAGCATATAACTGATGAGTTTGAAGAATTTCCAACATGATTCGGAGATGATCCGCATGATCACCCTCACTTCGAGAGTAAATAAGAATATCATCAAGGAACACTATTACAAATAAATCCAGATGTCCAGAATACGTGGTTCATAAGATCCATGAAAGTCGCTTGAGCATTAGTTAACCCGAAAGACATCACTAGAGATTCAAAATGACCGTAACGGGTTTGGAAGGCTGTCTTGGGGATATCACATTCCCTAACCTTAAGTTGGTGATAACTGGATCTGAGGTCTATCTTTAAAAAGTAGCTCGCACCTTACAATTGATCAAATAAATCATTAATTCGAGGAAGCGGATATTTATTCTTGATAGTAGCCCTATTAAGTTGTCGGTAATCAATACACATCCACAAAGAACCATCTTTTTTATGCACAAACAGGAAAGGTGCACCCCACGGGGACACACTAGGTCTGATAAAGTTTTTTTCTAAAAGATCTTTCAATTGCTCCTTCAACACTTTAAGTTCCGCGGGAGCCATGCGATACGTAGGAATGGAAATAGGCTGAGTATCGAAAAGAAGGCCAATCCTAAACTTTATCTCTCTATCAAGAGGTACTCCAAGGAGATCTTTCAGAAAGATATCAAGAAACTCATTAACAACATTAATTGATTGAATGGTTGGGGTTTCAGACTTAGTGTCTTTAACCCAAACCAAATAGTGGATACAACCCTTGGAAATCAACTTCCTATCTTTGAGATAGGATATAAAACAACCCTTAGGAATCACAGAACTCCCAGACCATTCGAGGATAGGTTCATCAGGAAACTAAAACTTGACCACACGAGTACGATAATGAATAGACACATAGCATGAGTGAAGCCAATCCATACCCAGAATGATATCAAAGTCAACCATATCTAGCTCAATCAAATCAGCATACATAACCTGATGTAGACAGTAATAAGACATTTCTTATACACCCGCTTAGCAATGACAAACTCTCCTACCAGAGTAGAAACCAAAATAGGCTCAAAATTTAGTTCAGGATCCATTACAAAATTTATAGTAACCAGAGGTATCACATAAGAAAAACTCAAACCGAGGTCCATCAACACATATACATCAAAATAGAAAACATGGAGCATACCAGTGACAACATCAAAAGAGTCCTCCTACTCCTGATGAGGTAGTATAGCATAGAAATGATTCTGGCATTGACCGCCAGCAGTACTAGATGAAGCACCCTAAAGAGGAACTAGACAGGCTGCAGGAGGCAGGGCACTAGTAGCCTGACTTTGGGGATGGGCATCACGACTCCACTATCTGGTATACGGCCAATCTCTAAGTATGTGGCCCAACTTTCCACAACCAAAATAGCCCCACTGCCCTATATAACACTCCCCAAAATGGTTTTTACCACACTTAACACACAAAGAAGGATAAGGTTGGTTGCTTACACTGTCCTAAAACTTGGAAGGTACCGACCTATTCCCGAGCTCCTGCCTACCCCGATATACGGGAGCACTATTTGAGGAAGGAACAGGTATAAATAGACGTCTCTAAAACTGAGAGAAACTCCCTCTAGATAATCTAGTCTGACCAGACCCCTGTTGCTCTGATCTGACTCTCTTAATCCCTTTTACTCTTTATCTTTCCTTTATCTTGTCTAACTCAATCTGTTGGGTGTGAATCATTAACCTAGGAAGATCAATCTCCCTGTTGAGCATAGCAGATCTACATTTTTTCACCACATAACTCGACACCCCAGTTAGAAACTTTCTCATACTAGTCCTCGAGTTAGCCATTATGTTGGGAGTGTACTTCGATAGCTGATTAAACTTAAGACAATACTCCTTAACCAATATGGAGCCTTGTCTCAAATTCATAAACTCCTCTATCTTAGCTTCCCATAACTCAAGAGGAAAGAATCTATCCAAGAAAATATCTTGGAATAATTGCCAAGTCATCAGAGCGGTATCTTCCTATCTACCCTTATTCCACATCTGCACCCAGTCATAGGCAACATTCTTCAACAGATAAGAAGCTAGCTCTACACTTTCTTCCTCGGTCACGTTCATAATCTGTGTAATTTTCTTCATTTCATCAACATACATCTGCAGGTCCTCACCTGCTCTCGACCCATAAAACACTAGTGGATTCATCCGTATAAAGTCATAAATTCGTGTTGCTGCCAATTTATTTTCCTATGGAGGTGGAGCGTTGGCCTGAGTATTAGCGGTAACTGCCTAGGCTAGTATCTGAAAAGCTGCTTGAAATTCAGCATGGGATACTATCTTATATAATGTATCAATGGGTTGAGGTTGGTTGTTGTTTTCGAGCTCAATGTGGAGGCCTTTTCTGTCATAAGAACGGACGAATTAACAGCAGAAGGAAATAGTTGTAAGCATGATAGACTCTTGTAAAAAGAAAGAAATGACTTTTCCTAGAATGATCTGTAGCCTCTTGATCATAAGTGTAGTGCGCTATACACCGATGCTCAAGACTCTACGTAACGCGGCTTGTCAGACTCCCTAGGACTTTTCACAATCTTAGGCTCTGATACAAAGTTTGTAACGCCCTGAAATATCATTCTGAGATGCCACACGGTGCCCAAGGCTACACGTAGCCTCAAGCTAACCCTTTAAGCCAAAACACTACCCTTGGGTTCTAACACAACAACATACATGCTACGCTAAGGATATATATATATAAGTACATATCATATCACATCATACATGGCACAGAATATTGTTAGACTGTACATATATGGAATGTCTATACACAAACCAACCCAACAATACACTAGTCTGACATAGCCTCTATACAGCAAAATCAATGAGCCATTGGGACAAACCCCCAACTGACTCAATAGACCAAAGGGATTACAAAATAATAGCATTAAAACTAGCAACTTGGTCCTCGAACCATAAGGACTCACCACTGAAGGAATGTAGATGCGGCACTCGGATATCAGTATCGCGGCTGACTGAGTACCTGAACCTACATCATGGTAAGAATATAGCCCATAGAGAAATATATGGGTCAGCACAAGATACATAATGAGTATGTAGGGGCGTATGCAAAATATAAATAATATCATAAATTTCATAAAAACGTACATACGGACCATAATGACATACCTGGCTTAAGTGACATTGAATCATGCACCTCATAATATCTTAGATAGGAAATGTAGGAGAAAAACCTAATAAATTATTATAGATCATCATAGGGAACTTGACTTACCACATCAAAACTCGAAGTGACTCAGTATTTTAATAAACATGACTCTTATGGACAGGGGAGTTTCCTATAACCAACAACCCCACATGAGCTACGTGGAAAACCAATGTTTGAAACCCCCATTGGCGGAAGCATCATACTCTTTGCCAGGGATTACGACCTTAAAACTGTAATAATCACAATCGAGCTCTATGGCCAGTAATATCATCATCAAACAACCCTATGGTGGCACATAGGTTTGGGGAAATACCAAATTTCCCTCTCGGTGCTAAGTACTACTCCCCGACAAGCTCAAAACGCGTTAGGAAATCCACCACAACATCACAATGGTCTATCATAAAGACCAAATCAAATCTCTTTCTCATTTATCAAATCATATCAATTTGTGGATTCCTAACTCAACACATTTTAGCTCAAAATATTTTAATCTTTCTCAACATCAACAAGGTATCAATGGGTTGAACCATAACTGACTCGACATTTGGACAAGGACATGAAGACTCAATACATAATATTTTCAATAATTTAACTCATCAAAACCATTCGAAAAATACCAAGACTCATTGCAACTTCAATATCAACATTTCTCAATTTGCCATCCAACTCTCATTTAAAGGTACTTGAGACATCAAACCATAGTAGGGATATAGAATTTCCAATAACAATTATAAATTCATAATAAGGAAATAGTGGAATAATAGTATAAATCAAGGCTTAATAAATTAAATCATCATACTCTCATAATCAAATACTTTTTGGACATAATTCTATCTCAACATCATACACATATCGGATGACATAATCCCATAGCTCATGGACAATAATATAAGATATAAAACCATATTTCCAATTCATGGTAAAACATGTAAAATCTCATGTCAATGTAATTCAACAAAATATCGGGCACAAGATCAAAAGGATAATCTTGTTCAAATCCCCACATACCTAAAAATAGAAGATGAATATGAACTTCCAACTCCGGAACTTTATTCACAAAAATAAAGGGTGCTTCTCAAAGCCCTTAACATGATCAACTCGAATCCCAACTCAATTTGAAATTTCTACGATTCAATCAAGAGACATAGAAGGATGAAATTTGGAGTAGTAGAGTTGGAGTTTGAGCCTTAGGAAATTTTGGAGAAAAATGAGTTATTGAATGCTCTTAATGGACTTAAATTCATGATTTACCCGGATGTATTAGAGTGGGAATAACCAAAATACCCTTAATAACCAAATAATGTTAAATCTGTCCTTTGGTGGACTGTTTTGATAGGCTGAAGTAGATCGACCATAACTTTTTGCTTCGATGACCAAATTGGATGAAATCAATTTCATTGGAAGAGGACTTTTAGAGATTTTTGTTGATATATAGTAGTTCACTCAGATCATTATGTACAAGGAGTTATGATCATTTGAAGTTGACCCTAAAATTTATCTGACCTCAGTACTTTTTTTCCTACATATTTACTGTTTACCACTATTCACGGTTAGATCGGAATGATCATAAATCATTGCTCGAGTATTCATTTTGGATGATCCACATATCATTGGAAAGCTTATTCAATGGTATATGTGATGACAGGTTACATATCTAGAAATTCCACACATAAAAATTATTAATCATGATAAAGAATAGAATTCAACACATTTTCATTCGAGATCTTAATGAAAAAATTTTCTGAGGCATCACACTTAGCTAGAGCTCAGGTGAATATGAAGAATGATGGTCAACAAGTACGACATCGAAATTATTAGGATAAAGACTTGGGAGATGAGGAGTTGCTAAACCCTGTTAACCCAAGGCGTGCAGAGCAAATAACTACACCAGTATAGCGTAATGATAACAGGAACTATCCATTTTTAGGAAGTCAAGATCACCAGCTTATCCAGTATGACCTCAATGATGATGATAATGGAATGGATAGAGCAGGAGCAACGGGTGCAATTATTCCTCTACCGTTACCACATGGGGATAAAATTTAACATTACGAGTACTATGATTCAACTCCTTCATCTGAAGGGGTTGTTTGGTGGCCTTCCTGCGGATGATCTGAACTTACATCTGCTGAACTTTTTCACCATTTGTAAATCTTTTGATAACCCAGGAGTGGGTTAAAATGCTATCAGTTTGAGATTATTTTCGTTGTCTCTATCTGGAGAGGCAACATTGTGGCTTAATGAGCTGACACTCGATTCTATAACCAACTGGAGATAGTTGAAAGGAGCTTTCCTAGAAAGGTTCTTTCCACCTTCCAGGAGGGTACAGTTGAGGGATGAGATCAGTAACTTTAGATAGCTCCCAACTGAAGCCTTGCATGAAACCTGGGAGAGATTCAAAAAGAAATTGATGCAGTGTCCGAACCACAACATGACGGACATACACTTGATGGAGACTTTGTATAGGGCTCTTAACTCTGTGAAAAAACCGATTGTAGATAATATTGTTGGCAGTTTATTTGTTGATCTTACATTCCTAGAGGCTTCAAAAATGCTAGAGAGAATGACCAAATAGACTCGGGCATGGCATACCAGAGACTTTATTGTAGCAACCCCCACTATTTCTATTGGTATGACTACAGAACAATACAAAAGAGATGAGGAGCATGATCAAGACATGGCTCACCTAAAAATACAGATGGACTTGCTAACCAAGCATTTACTATCAGGTAAAATTTAGAAAGTGAAGGTTATGAGATTGTTGGGCAAAGTGGAGTCCGACTCTGAAGAAGAGGCAAACTATGTAAATAATCAGGGGTTTTTTGAGGCAATAGACAAGAAAATTAAGGTTGGACTTATTATGACAAGGCTGGATATAAGAACCAGAAGCAAGGAAATTGGAGGAGCAATAATGATAAGAGCAGGTTATATGTCCCTTCTAGAAATCGTGAGGCTGCTATAATAAGTTTTGAAAAGATATCATGGAGGACATGATGGCTATTTGTTAAAGGGAGTGGAGTCTAACAACTCAGGGGTGCCTACCATGAAGACCGATCTATTCTCTATGAGTTAGTTGGTAAACTTGCACTCCACTTCGATTAAATAGCTGGAACAGCAAATGAGCCAACTCTCCACAGTGCTAAACCAGAGGAAGAGTGGAATGTTACCTAGTGATACAGTTCAGAATCCACAAAATGATGGCTCATGTATGGCGATTACCACTAAAAGTGGTAAGATATTACCTGGTCCTTCTGTGGGCAAGTGTGGAGTTGAAGATGTGATTGAAGTAGATGGTGAGCTTGAAAAAGATAATCCAGTGGAGTCTAAGAAGATGAATGGCATTGATATCTCTTTTAATCATCAGCAGGTTGATGAGTTAAAAAAAAGAAAAGAGAAGAAAAATGAAGTAGTGGTAAGAACTCTCCCAAAACCACCACCTCCCTTTTCTCAAAGATTGAAAAAGAAGGTTGACAATATGAAATTTAGTAAATTCATGGCAATGTTGAAGAA
>NC_061119.1:64384478-64417356 GCF_002878395.1 Capsicum annuum | reverse complement strand
GGTGAAACAGCATAGAGTAGTAACTCCATACCACCCACAAACTAGTGGGAAAGAGGAGGTGTTGAATTGGGAGATTAAAGCCATCCTAGCCAAAATAGTGAATGCTAATAGGCAAGATTGGTCTCAAAAGCTAGATGACGCTTTGTGGGCGTATCAGACTGCTTTTAAGACACTAATTGGTATGTAAACGTATCAGTTAGTCTATGGGAAAGTATGCTATTTACCGATCGAGCTAGAACACAAGGCTTTGTGCTCTCTCAAAAGGTTAAATCTAAATTAGAAAGAGGCAGTAGAGCTAAGATTGGGGCAACTAAATGATATGGATAAATTCTATCTCGGGGCTTATGAAAGGGAAGATCTTTACAAAGAGAAGATGAAGAAGTACCATGATCGAAGGATTGAAAGTAGAGATTTCTGAAAAGGTAATTTGGTGCTTCTATTCAACTCCAGACTCAAATTATTTCCAGGTAAACTCAAGTCCAAGTGGTTAGGACCGTTTAAAGTCAGTCAAGTCTACTTATCTGGAGTAGTTGAACTTGAAAATGAAGATAGAAGTGTCTTCAAAGTTAATGGGCAACAAATCAAACTTTATATCATTCCAAAATACTCGATAAAAAGTATTGATGCCTTCTATCTCGGTGAAGTCTGAGTAATCAAGATATTTGAGTCGTGCTACGATGATAAATCAGGATCTAGTAGGAGGTAACCCACAAATTATTGTTGTAACCATAGTTAGAGTTCATGTTATGTGTTTGTGCATTTTTTATGTATTTGTGGAATGTGCAGGATCAAAAATACAGTAAAAAGGGGGAAGGAGGGATATAGTTGAAGATAGGACACAAATCTGAGCTACTGGAACAAAATCGATGGCAGATTTGGTGGACCACCAGTCATCTGACGGACCACTATTTTGACTATCGAGAAAAGGCAAGAAAGTTCATTCACTGGATTAAGTTGATGTTAAAAGTGGTAGGACGTCACAAACTTGGTGGGCCATCAAATCAATCGTCAAACTCAAGATGGATGACCTACATTCTGGTAAGGTATTATGATCAAACTGGTGGACTATCAAAATATTGGTGGCCCATCCCACTGACCATCACAATGAAGCAGAATTACCAAAATGTTGGTGAGGAGCGACGACCGGGGTGGTGATCTATCATATATATGACGGACCATCAGGATCGCCGACATTTTAACCCTAATTCCAAATTGGGTTAGATTAAATTTGTAATTTTTTTAAGTGCTCCATATTTGACCCAATCGAGTGTTAAGGATAAAATTGAGCGGTTACATTCTTTGTAACCGTTTTGCATCCTTTGGCTGTTCCACTACCTTAGGATTCAAGGAATCTGAAAGGAGTACTTCCATCTAAGACTCCCCATATTCTTCAACTTCCCTTATTTAATCAAGCTCAATCTCTCCCTCTCTTCATCGCAAACAAGGAGTTAAAGAAGTGCTAAAGTTCTAAGTTAATTTTTGCCCCTGAAGTTCCAAGCAAGTAGATTACTGCAAAACTAAGGTATGCGCATAACCTTCTCTTTTTGTTCTCTATAAGAAATATAAAAGCATGATTTGTTCTCTTGGAGTGATTTTTTTTTGTGTTGAGTATGGAGGTTTTGAGTTGAAACTTTAATGTGTCTTGTTGGGTGAAGTCTGAATAAATTAAATTACTTAAAATGAGAAAAATGGTGCTTCAAATGTGAATTTCATGTCGTTGCTATAGCTAAAAATTGATCTGGCATATGAGTTGCTAGACATAAGGTCAAATCAAAAGTTGTAGCTGAAGATGGAGGTGCGACGGCCAAACTGGTGTACCATCATCTTTGTGATGGACCACCAAATTGACCATCGAATGACTCATTGAAATGGAACTTACTGGATAAGCTGCGATGGACAATCTGGTGGACCGTCAACTTTGTGACGGACCACCAAATTGATCATCGTAGGGCTTTAAAAAAATTTTCACACTGGTTAGGCTCGACGGCCAAACTGGTGGACCATCCCATCACTGGTGAACCACCACTTTGACCGTCAAGACACAAAATGCAATGATTTGACTACTTTTGAGCTTTGAACTAATTTCTTACTTCTTTTTTGGGTATTATGGCTCCCAAACTTCCACAAATTAGAGGTAGAAGATCTCAAAGGGGAAGAAATGCATCCGCACCTGCCAACAACACCAGACAACACAGAAGAGAAGCTCCCATACTCTCCCAGTCTGAGGAGGAGAGTGAAAGTAGCACTAGCAGCACCAGTTCAATCCCTGATGAAGCAACGATTGTTGAAACTCAACCATTACTTATAGAGTGTGAAACTGAACCTGCTACCTTAGGAGAAAAAAATGGAAGTTCCAGATGTAAAAGATGAACTAAAGGATGCTAATGTTATCAGAAAGAAGGATCCCCAAATTTGAGATACAATTAGGCGGCAGATAGAAGGAGCGCAAAAAGAATTCTATAACGAGTTGACACCCACAGCAAGAGGGATCAGAAGGTTATTCATGGAAGAACATCAGATCATGACGGCGGAGCTATATGAATATCCTGAGTTGAACGCCATTTCTCTGAGTATGGACTAGCATGGATGAGCAGGCCACCAGGAGTATGTCAAATGAACTGGGTAAGATAATTCTTTCCCAATTATCTTTGTTTGGTGAAAAAGGACTGGACGAAGGGGATGTCAATCCCAAACAGACCAAAAAAAGAGTCTGTACTAGTCCAAGGGGTCACTGTTGATATCTCAGGCCGAATAATCAATAGAATATTGTTCGGGTTAGGATACAAGGCTCCATCCACTATCCCTAATTGTTAGTATAGAATAAGAAGTTCATCCACTCAAAGACCTTGGGTGGATTCATTATTGACTGATAACGGTAACCCTTCCTGGTTAACAAACTCATGAGAGTGCATTAAAAAATATATCCTTAGCTTCAAGGCTAAGTTCTAGTGAGCTGTTGTTCGTTTAAGGTTAATGCTAATAAAAGGGGATGGGAACTTAGATCATCACAGAGTTGTGCTGGTAGATAGCTTGGTTTCAGGGTTGCCGATTGATTTTGGCTAGTTAATTGCAGATGAGATATTTGTGAGGTTATATAACATAACCAATTCAGTACCATTCCCATATTAAATCACTGAGTTATGCAAGCAAGATGGTGTGCCACTGATTCATGGAGTTGACAATGAAATACAGACTAAACATAAACAGGACATTGAGAAGTCAAAAGATAAATTAAAGTTCGAGATGTGTGTCACCAAGCTTCCATCTTATCAGCCTCAGTTTACACCAGCTCTCAATGCTACAAAAATTCCTAAAGGTATGCTTTTACCCATCACCACGTATGTACCACCAGATTATGTGCCCTAAGGTACGTATGCAGGGTTAGGTTCCGCACAGTCTATGGGTGGAGCAGATTTTTCTGAGTATAGGTTCAATCCAGAAAACTTTTCTAAAGTGGTAAAGAATCAAAAGAGATTTCAGAGATAGGTAAAAAAGTGGGCTAAAGACTTCAAGCCATTTGTTAACGAAATTATAGCTGAAACAGTCAAGCCGTTTCAAACTATTCAATTTAGGATGGATAACATGGAAGCCCACATAAACAAAAGGCTAGATTCATTATCTCTCCCTAATCTTGCCAAGCTCAAGGCAGAATTCGAGCAAGCAAAGGCTGACATAGTAGAGTTAAAGGGAAAGCAGTCACAACAACCTATGTTTAACCCAGTTTTAGTGGTAAGAGATGATGATGAAGGCATTATAGATCTAATGGGAAGACCTTTGAAGGACAAAAATAAGCAACAAATGGTTGAAAAAGCTACAAGGAAAGAAGAAATAAGAAGGAAGAGAAAAGAAATGCCATCGGAGGAACAAGAACAGCATGCTATTAAGAAAGCTAAAAAAAAGTCATTAAAAGATAAAGCAGAAATGCAAAAGAGAGTAGAAGAAGAAGCAGCAGGAGTATCTACTAGCGTTGCCCTAGCAAGGGGGCAAAGTGCAAGTTTAGTTTGGGAGATGACCCCTCTAATTGTAGAGGGTAACGTTGTGAGTGCCCCTTCTACCATAAGGGCCCACATTGCATCAGGCAAGGATGCAGACATCTCGCCACACTTGACAGATGCCTCAAATTGAATAAGAGGTAAAACAAGTATACTCAATCCTTTGTACCTTACTTTTAATGCTTTGAGGATAATGCATATGATTTTGTGTGAGGGTGGGTGTACTTGTCTCATGGTTGGGTTATGTTGCCGATATTTTGAACCCTATCATACATTATCTATTAGAAGTGGCATGTCTAGGGTGTTTTAGTTCTGCATGTCAAATTTCTTAAGTTTGTGGTGTAAATATCTGTGTTTAATGTTATTTATAAAATGCTCAATTTTAGTACCTTTGTAGATATGAATAATGAATGATGTTGGAATAAGACTATGAGTGTGTAATTATTTACTTTATTCATGTAAGCATGTGTACATAACCTTCAGTAAATCTGCATTTGGCATTAATTTATAAGAGGCGCATAAACCATGTGATGAAGATTCTAAGGATGGAAGAAGAAGTTTAACTCAATTTCGTGTGGGTGTGAGGATTTATCTTCGATTCTTGCTATTCTAATGCCTAGAACTTACCTAAGTCATTGATACTATCTTTTAGTTAATTCACTAGGATAGGATGGCAGGCCTTCTTTTACCTTCAGTCTGCTTAGCCTAAATAATTGACCCCACCAAAATGATTGTTCCCTCACTTGAACCCGTTTAGAGCTTTTAGTAGTTTTCTTCTTGACCAATAATTTTAATTAACTCTTCGTAAGACTTTAGCATTCAAGTTCAACTCTAGCACTGACCAAATATTAGGTATTGTGCACCTAAATTGAGGGTGGCTATTGTCAAAATAAAAGTTCCCGGTGTAAAGTTGGTTTAGAACTTAGTTAAAAGGCATTTGGGCCCTAATCTGTCAAAGTTATTGGGCACCTTAGTTGGGTACATCAGCATAAGTTGAGGGTGGCTGATCCCTTTCAAAAAATAAATTAAAAAAATAGAAGTGAATAATGGAGAGTGAAAACAAGTTGTTTAAAATAGAAGATTGGGGTTTCAAGGATGCTAGAGCAAGGAGATTTAAGTTTTAATGAGTCACTTTACCAAAAAGTGTATCCTCACCTAGCCTGAAGGCTCATTGCAAGCCTAGAAAAAACCTGTATGATCTTAGCGAATCAGCTTTGAGGGTGAGTCGTATGGCAAGGACAAGCCTATGGACACTTGGACTATACTTGTAACTTCTTTGTGAGTGTGAGAGCTTAGATTGTGTCGACATAATATAATGAGTTGTGGACTTCTTTAGTGTGAGGGAAACTGGATTTTTACTTTAGTTTGCTTTTCTCTATGGGACATAACATCCATATTTATGTACTGAATATAATCAAAGTTGGGTGTAGATCCTGATGTGTTAAATTTAAGTGAGTGAAATGATGAGTGAATGATTGCGACAAAATTATTCATTAGTTAGTTGCTTGTCATGATATTGTTCATGTTCATAATTAGGTGTTGAGTTACTTAAGGACAAACAATGATCTTAAGTTGAGGGTGTTGATATTCCGGCTTTTGATGAAACATTTTGCATCTTTTCTTAGGAAAATTAGATGTTTTCAAGCAACCAAGGTTGTATTTGATGTTGCTTTTTAGTGTTTCAGGGCAAGGAGTTAGCTGAAAGAAAAGACTCTGGAAAATTACAGAAAAGTTCTTCTGATGGTTGAAATAGTGGACCATCACACATTCGATGGACGACCAACCTTACCATCAAGTCTTAAGCAGAACCCAAGGTTTCAGAACTTTTAGCGACGGACCAAATGGTGGACTGTCAGATTTCTGATGGACCACCAGCTTGGCCGTCAGTCTTATCCAGAACATTGCCTCCTAAAAGACTCAGTGATAGACCAAATGGTAGACCGTCAGATCTACGATGGACCACCATCTTGGCCATCAATCTTATCTATAACACTGCCTCCTGAAAGACTCAGTAACTGACTAAATTGTGGACCATCAGTCTTTTGACGGACCACCAGATTTGGCCGTCAGTTTGGACGCGGTTTTTTGAATTTAAATTTTAGATTCTTTTTACCTGGGAACGTATAAATACTAGTTTTAGGTTTTATTATTTGACATCTATCTTTTCTTTTCATCTTTTATCATAGTATCCATACTTGAAACTCTCTGAAGGTAGTATTTTTGGGAATTAAGCAAATATTGTGGATCTAATCATTCCATCTCTATTGAAGATTCAAGAAAAAATCCTTGTAACATTTGTAAGTAAATCTTGAATTAATTTATGAATAACACAATGATTTCTTTTATTTCTATTATAGAGATATGTGGCTAAGCTCCCAAACAAGGGTTATGGGAACCTTGATGTGAAAAGCTGAATTGGGTTGTGAAACTAGTAGATTCCCATGATTAATTGATATTACATAAACCCTTCTTCACTTTAATGACTATTTTTGGTTGCAAACTTGAAATGTGAGCCCAAGAACAACACTTGTTCGAATAGAAAATTGCTTGTTGGGAAAACAAAGGGTTTACACAAATCTAAAGGCTTTAACCTTTGGATAGAGGGTAGATGCCTTAACCGGATCAACCCATGTGAGAATATAGTTGCATAAATAATATGTTTCTTATGTTTGAAAGAATTAAGGGATGAAATTACTCATTTAGGTTGATAAACTAATGGGTAAACCATAGAATTCAATTGCTCTTGCAATTAGAATTGTTCATACGGAATTCAAAACAATTCACAACCCTACCTACGTAACTATCTTGGTAACCATAACTCTAGTTTGACTACTCTTACTGAATTACGATTTTTAATACAATCAACAAGTGGATTACTTTCTGTGACAAACATTTGTATACGATTGATAAATCAAAAAACCCCTTTTTGCTCAGGAACCTTTGATCAACAGTCTAATAACAACCACAATACTTAGTGAACACAGTATTCCCTGTGGGATTCGATACCCAACCTAGTTGGGCTCTATATTTGACAGTGACCGCTTACACTTTCATAAGAAGGTTGTAATTTAGGTGTACCATAGGATCGAATCCATGTGGAACAATGTGAGAGACAATTGGGTAAGTTCGGAATGATAGTTTCTCGCCAATTTCAAACCTATGATACAAGATGGTTTGGGGGTTTTCAATCATGTTGAATATAAATGCAACTCTTGGGCTTCTAGGGGACTAATTCAAGACTAAGAACAATTAGAGTGAAATCAATTAAAATAGATCTTGGGACTATGCCTTCCTAGGGACAAGATGTGCATGGGAACATGATAATTCGATGCAAATTCTAATCATTGATGATATGGTAAGCAAGGTCTAAAGTCCTTGAGGATAGTTTTTCAACAAAACTACAAAGATGTTACACGTTAACCCTTACGATTACCTAACGAGGGATAGTCAGCCTCCTAATCATCCTTATGTCTTAGATAGTGAAAAATTGGCAAGAATCATCCATGAATTGTCTACTATTTCTTTCGTTCCCACATCCCTCTTTCAAGAATGATGTTGGTTCATAAAGTTCACCCAAAACTCCACTTTTAAGGATGGCTAGGGCTTTCAAGAGCTTGGGACTTTCATCCATCAAACCCATTTAGGCATTAGGGGCTTTCACCCATAAATACCTACAAATTAATCAAGAAATAATAGAACACATCATCAACAAACCAAATTCCACACAAATATATCACAACCCATGCACAATTGCTTTCTATTCAAATGTAATCCCAAGAGGTAGATCTAGCAAATCATAATAATAATCAAAACAAATAAAACAAGATGTCTATTAAAGTTATTCATAGGAAAAATAAAGAGAGGGCAAACCAAACTTTAGACTCAAATGAATCCTCAATAGAAAAAGCCATATCTATACTTAAAAGTCAGTCTAATGTCTTCTTAGCTCAATATTAGTACAAGTTTAGCTCCAAGCTCTAAGAAATTTCAAAAACCCTAAACTAAGGATGGGAAGTAGGGTTTTGGATTGATAGAATTCTCCCTTGTATTAGGGTTTGAGTCTTATTTTGTTGGGAAAATTTGGGACAGCTTCGTACATTTATAGTTTTTCCTTTGGGATGAAATCCTACTAGGCTGTGATCGAGGTGTCTTTAACGCAACTGCGGCACAACCGGCCATAGGTAATTCCACATGATCGTGTCATTTTGACTTGATTGACTTGGCATGATCCCGGAATGATGCTCGTAATCGTGATAAATGAGGCCATGTTCTGCTTCAGGTCTTCAACTATACTTTTTTGCTTTCTTTTATTCTTTTTGTAACCCCAATCCACATATTTTTATCTCATCACCTTTGTGCCTACAAAATATGGATATTAGTGTATTCAATCACAATTATGTCTCACTTATTAATTCAAAACAAGGTAAGGTGCACAAATGGTGAGTGCAAATGAGTGGTAAAATCACCACTCAACATATTCCTCCCTGTAGGGAAATAGATATAGGATTGATCTTCTATTGGATACCCATCCTATCTCTAACTGTACTTATAGAATGGCTATGGATAAGTTGAAATAACTTAAGGAATAGTTAAAGGATCTTCTTGATAAGAGTTTCATCATCCTAGTATCTCTCTGTGGGGTGCTCCTACTCTTTTCATGCGTAAGAAGGATGGGTCTCTTCGGATGTGCATAGACTATCGACAGTTAAATAAGGAGACAGTGAAGAATAAGTATACTCTTCTTAGAATTGCTACTCTTTTTGAACAACTTCAGGGTGATAGATGCTTCTCTAAGATTGATCTTTAGTCTAGTTATCATCAGTTGAAGATTAAGGTGGCATATATCCCTAAGAATGCTTTCAAACCTGATATGATTTGAATATACTAGTACTTTAAATGTACTGGTATGTGAGATAGGGACTACTTGAAATACATATGGATACTGAACATGGATGCATGAACATGTATAAAGAGAATGCAAGACCAAGTAAAACATATACTGAAACAATCTATAAAACTGACTGGCTGAACAACTGATAAACTAATACTTGATCCTACAAACCTAAACTGATATATCCTAAGTATTGATTGAAATTTTAGGAGCTATCATGTAACTGACATGCCCCAATTTGAGCTAATCAGGATCCAACCTGTAACCCAGTTGGAAGGGTATCAATACCTTATCACGGGTACTAACTCTGGCTATGTGTATCCACTATGCTGATGTCCTAAAGGACTAGGGTGTTAATCCTCTACTGGCGGGTCAACCCAAAGAGAGTATCAATGCTCTACTGGCTGGTGACCACTCATAACCTACACAGGCTACACAATTCTGGAACTTAGGGACTTCTACTAAAGGTCTCAGTCCTTTATTGGCGGTGAGCCTTCATCCCTAGGTTCGTTTGGTGCTAAATCATACTTCCAACTGAACCAACACTGGTACTAATTTAAAGTCAACTAGACATCACAACTGATAATGCTCAACATGGTCATAACAAACTGAGTATGATAGTAAAATCATGATCTGACTGACTTTCTACTTGTAATTCTGAAACATGGGTAAACATATAGGTATTGGGTGTTCATAACCCTCCAACACTGAATAATACTTTAAATACCAAATCATCATTTAAAAAACTACAAGAGAATTTATGATTCATAAACCCCAAAACATTGTATATTTCACTAAACGGATGGAATTCATGATTATGAGTATGTGAATATGATAAACTTATGAGAACAACGTGATCACATGGTTTATTTAATAACTTGAGAAATTGACATGGTATTAAATGAACATAATGTGGGTGATTGAAATGAAAAACATGTAATAATATAATTCACATTGGGGAAACATCTTGGCATGGCTTGAATTCAAAACTACTAAGAAAGCAGTGATTAAATTAATAGTTAACATAGATATTTTCATAAAGAGGATAAAAGCTTCATACTTGCACAAAAGGAGATTTTTTTAGGTACTTAATGGATGGAAGGAACGCACTGATGAATATTTCATATACCTGAATATAGAAGCCTTGCATAAATTTCTTAGGATTGAACTTGAACTTGATGAACCCTAGTTGGTTTTGGGGAGAAATAATCATCTTTTTTTGCTTAGTGATGAATTATTTATGAGTTATGATAGTTTATGGTAATGTTTATGCCCGATAACTATTTTTTGGAGGGTGAAATGATGTAGTTTTGGGATTAAAAAATTTGGAAGACCAAAAAAACCAAAAAAATCATCTGGAAAACGTCTGGAAGTCGTCCCAACGAGTTTGGCCATAACTCGTAGTGTCTGGCCATGAGTAGTGGCTTGAGTCATCATCAGGAACCCTAATTTTGACCACTAATACAGTAATCATGACGACTCCTAAATACTTATAGGGTATAACTATGAGTCATCATCGGGATTCGTAGTCACTGGCAGCTTTGACAGTGCTTCAGTAATTTGGCAATAATATTTCACCCCGATATCGGATTAAAGCAAAATTGGTATTGTTGGAAATATGATTCAATTATCTATATGTTGGTGGGTCTTGATCTCATAAATTCATAGTATACCAAAAGTTACGTTCATTTAAATCTAGCCCTAGTTATATTCTTCACAAAAATTTAATCACTAAGGGATGTTTCGACTTGTCTATAAATTAGGAGCTATTTAGGGTCTTAATATATCTCTAGGTCACTTGTAAAACTACCAAAACATGAGGATTGATTATTGGATCCTTTATTGGTCAGGATAAGAGACTTTATAATGACTCGTGTTGTCTAGATATGAGTTGTATGCTGGACTCATAACCACCGGGTTAAATTTTTTGAATTACACATTGTTGTGACTATAAATCCTTCCATATGACTCATAGCCACTGATTGCAGGTTGTAGTGAGGAGTCATAGTTACTTGGATACAACTGAGAGATACACTAGAGTAACTATGGCTCTCTCGTGATAACTCATCACTAGTGGTTATGACTCGTTACCTTGAGTCATAGTCATAACAGTAAATCAAGCCATTAAGGGAAATCTTCTGTAACTTTTTGCCACGGCATTAGATTGAGACGAGTCTTGAAGCATTGGAAAGCTAACTTCATGGCCTATCTTTTAAGAGGTTTAGAGATTGAAAACTTTGGGGTATTATAGACCTACAAGGTGAAGGGTGAGATTTATCAACATGTTTATAAAATGATTGATAATACATAGCTTGTAAAGTTTACACACAGAGCAGTGGGTTAGATGGATCAAACACGGGAAAGAGAAGCATGGGGGAACATAGTCCCAGCGTTCATTTTCTTCTATTGATTACAAACTCAAGCACTCAAGTTCGGCTATTTGATACTTTTGACTTTGAATCCCTCATTTACTTTTTTTCATTGCTCGTGGATTTTGTCAAGTTTGAGAGACCGTTCTATATATTACTTGTGGGTTCGACACCAACCTTATTTGGGTTACTATATTACATCGACCGTAACATACTTCTTCGGAGGTTAGTTTTTAGGTAACATCAGATTGCTGTCAAATAAGGAACCAAAAGAAAGTTGGGCTCAAACCACAAGAAATAGGCTGAATCTATCTCATGAGCTTGTTGAAGTAGCCAAAATATGTAGGAAAGTAACGGGGGGATTTTGTAGAAACAGTAAAGTAGTAACAAGTCTTGATCTCTTTTGATTAAAATTAATAGAATATGAGTACTAGGACTATGTTCCCCCTGACTTCCTACCTCAGTAGACTTATCATGATCCTTCGAACTATCTCAATGTCATGCATACAATATCTGAAAAGATATGTATCACCAACTATCTTGTGAATGCCTTAAGTAAATTTCACTCTTCACCTTGTGAGTCTCAAAATGCCTCCTTACTAACCTTGTCTTAGATCCCCATTCAACTATCTATTTTTGGGTATCTAGTTAATTAGACAAGGGTTGGTAGCCTCGAATTACTGTTGTGATTTTCGTTTCCTTATCTCAACTTCTTTTGTGAAAATAATCTTGTATAAAGGAAAGTTCTTAACTTTTGCATTAGTTAAGAAACTAATCAAATTAAAGATGATCACAATACATGCATAAACAATGATTTAGAAGGACCTTTCACTTTCTCTACTTTTTTTCCTCTAGGTTTTCCTCTACCCTAGTTAGATGGTTTAGTTACTCATGTTTTCAAGAACATCCATATAATTCATCAAAGAAAGCATATGAATATTCTTACAATAATTTAAGAACAAAACCCAAAATCTCAAATTAATAATCAACCATAAAAACCAAGAGCAACGGATTTCAAGATCAAAAGTTAGATCTCATAATTAATATAGTGCTGTGAATATAAAGAGTGCATAAAGTAATACAAAAACATCAAAAAGGGTATTTATAGAATACTTCAAAATCCTAAAAATCCTAACAAAAATGAATAAGAAAAACTAGGTTGTTGACCACTTACAAACTCACTTATAGGCTGTAGCAGTACTTACTGAACCCTAGGTGGTCTTAAGTATCAGACAAGTTGATCAACTTAAGAATCCCAACCTACTAGGGAACTTGCAAAGGGCGTAAGTGGTACTTACATCTCGTAACTAGTGTCATAACTCTATGACCAAATTCTTCAGACTTCAGAGTTTTTAGAACATTTTTCTTTAACAGTTACGTGGCCACTTATGGCCCTTTAGTGGGCTTGTAAGTCATCCCTTATGCGCACTTCAACTCTTTTTCTTCTTTTTCAGCTTCAGAACCCAGTTTCCTACAAAACAAACACAAAAACACATCATATCTAATAAAACATACCTAATTACTTGTATATTTTCTAGTTTTAAACATCGAAAGTGCCATAAAGCCATGGCATATCAATACCCTCAAATTATAATGTTTTCTTGTCCTCAGGCAACAAACATAATAACAAAATAACACGATGCTTTACCAAGAGAAACCTAAGGTACATATGGCAGTCAACTCAATTTCAGCTCAAAATTCTCACCTCCTTTTATTTTTATCTTTCCAAAACCAACTATGTGGATCTATGTAGCCCAAAAATATGACATAATGGAATCAAGATATTGTGTTACATTAGCAACAAACAACCAAGCAAATTTACAAGTTACACTATCCAAAAAGATAAACAGCTAGCAAAACAACCCTTGTACCCTCACAATAAAAAATTCCCACTCTCACAGTATAATTATGCATATCAACGTGAGGACGATATTGAGACACTCACAAAAGAAGTTCCAATCAATATGCATAGAATATCATAGGCTTTCCCTTATTTTCTTTACCTGAGTTTTTTGAACAGTTGGACTAGGATCACTATAGGACTTTATTCGGCTTGTAACGTTGCCTTGGGGCTAGTATGGTACATTTGAGAATTATTGACTAACCCTCATTGACACTACAATTACATTTGGGCTCCACTTCTCAACAATTTTTTTCTTTTATTTCTTCCTTATTTCTCGCTTTTTCTCTTTTATGCTTATTCAGGTTGGGTGTGGTTTCATTATTCTTTATTTTTCTTTATCTTTTTCACTTTTTTCTTTTTTTTTGTTTTTCTCTTTTTTTCTTTTACAATACCCAACCCTGCTTTCTTTTCTCTTATTCAAACTCTTCTTCATACCCAATTTTTGACAATGCACCCCTATGATAGCCACCCTCTTTGACACTATAATTATATTTGGGGTCCACTTCTCAACAACTTTTTTTCCTTTTATGTCTCCCTTATTTATCTCTTTTTCTCGTTTATTGCTTATTCAGGTTGGGTGCAGTTTCTTCTATTTTTTTCTTTTCTTTATCCTTTTCACTTATTTCTTTCTTTTTTTTTTTCTTTTTTTTTCTTTTGTCACTTCCAACCCTACTTTTTTTTCTCTTATTCAAACTCTTCTTCATACCTAATTTTTAACTATACACCCCTATGATAGCCACCCTCAACTTAGGTGATTTGCCTGAGTTAAGGTGCACAATGTCCAAGGAGAGACCAGGACCAAAACAAGTTCATTATAATTAAACTAGGAAAGTGACAAGGTGAAAACAAGAAAAATAAGTGAATGTAGGCTCAAATTCAGGGATCAAGGGATACTTATTTATATTTGGATGGTTATTTTTAGGCTAAGAGTCGACTTAATTAAAAATAACCTATGATCCTTTCCTAAATGACTATCCTACAACCTAGGCAAGACTAACAGAGGAAGTTCTTGATTAAATGAACAAAGAAAACTAGATAAGTATCATGCACACACATAGTACAGGGTTATTTTACCAAATACTACCTATCAGTTCATGAAAAAGCTAGATATCATTATTTTATCCCTAATCCTAATGTCCTAACAAGATTCACTATAGTCACACAGATGTTTGCATTATACAGTTTATAAAATATTTTAGAAGCGTATCATTTTTCTTAAAATACTTTAAAACAAACAAAATACATCAATTGCCTTTAGGTTACTTATTTTTCTCTGAATTAAACATAAACAAAACATAACACATATATGACACAAACACAAAATGACCTAAACATGTTAGTTTTACTATGATTAAGCAGCTGATAGGAAAAGAAACATGGTAAAAAAATATCAATTGCGGTACAACCTCACCCCAACTAAAGATTATGCATTGTCCCTAGTGCATCACTATAATATAAAATAAGGGATGAAGACATACTTGGGATGCTCTAGGTGTCCAAATTAGACTCATCCCTATTTAGGGTATAATGTGGCTCAACTAGCAGAGGTGGTGGTGGGGCATGACTAGAATATGCGCCCACTGCTACCTCAACTCATCTCCACTCATCAACTACTGTGGATACCTTAGAATCAGGGATAGCCCATTTTAAGGCCTGATTAAATGGTATGATAGGATCTTGTATTTCCTTCTCCCAGTCTCTAGGTCCTAATAGTTGGGACTGTATCATCCTCTACAAATACATCAAACCTCATAGGTAACCGTGGGGGTCACTATTGAATGAATAATGGGATGATCGGGGTAATGATCAAAACTTGGCTTTTTACTAGTGAACATACCTCCACACGTAGTGCAGAAATCTTTTCTTGGATACTAGATAAATTAAGATCCTAAACATCTTGGAACTGTGCACTCATTCGTCCCTCAAAACCATCAATTCGGGCGTGCAACTCTCTCATATACTGTAAGACCCCTCAAAACTTCAATAATTTTATATTTTGGAAAAGTTTTGAAGTTTTCTAAAGGGTTTTGGAGTTATTTTAGGACGTTGAGGTAGTGAGGGTCCGTGATATTAGTATGGCATAGAGGTTAGACTCTGTGATATTGGCATGCCATGAAGGCTAACCTCTGCGATAGCGGCATGCCACACTGATATTTTAATTTCATCCAAAAAAATTTTCACTTCGGGTGAGTAGTTTTTGGTCTTTTCACCCCTTGTACGACCTTAAACATAAAATAACCCCATTCCCTTTAGTTTTTAAAGATCAAATTATTCTCTTTCTCTCTCAAACTCAAAACCAAAGAACATTCAAGGGTTTTGCAAGGGATTCACTATCTAAGCTCTGAACTTCGAATTGTCTTCCATTTCTTATGTATTTCAGGCATGTATCTTATTCTATAACTCTAATTTTACATTGTGGCACTTATTTAATCATTATCCATGTGTTTTAAATTATGGGTTTGAAATTGGGTTGAGAGGTTTTGATTGGTATCACTTGAATTATTTTACCCATGATTTAAATTGATTATTTATGTTTTAAATTTATGGTTTTTGGAGTGAATGGGTGTATTGTTATGGGAATCGGAATGGGGAACATGGGTTTCCCCAAATTGATGAACTTTTTTCTTAGTAATGGCATGAACACTAACCCATTTTATAAATTTTGTTTTTAAACATGGATAATTGCATAATTCATCTTATTTATGAACCCTTTGCATTGCATTAATGGATAATTGGTTAAAATGGACTTGAAAGGCCCTTGTTGGCCATGGTTTAGGTTTTAAAATGGAACTTGGGAGTCTAACAGATACATGGATTGGTTTAACCTGATTATATGAGCTTTCAAGCTTAACTGGTATGATGATACCAAGTGGTAAATGCCTTAATATAAGACTCCTGGGTTAATGGTTAGGACTATGTGCAAACTATTTTAATTTGGGCTTAAAGAAAATTGTGTAGCTCATTGTGAAGGTCTAGTATGGGGGAACTAATACTGGAAACCACATTTGCCGGTGTGGGGGTCTATATGACCATGTGCTTGGTTCACACATTATATTTTGGAATCACTAGAGCCTTGGTGTCTTTAGCCCTTCTTTCAGATTCCTTGGTTCATGCGGCTAACACACACTGGCCCTTTCAATAGGGGGAGCAGAACCCATATAGACCGTGGGTACCTTTAGGACGGAGCGAGCTACATAGTTTAGGTTAATGGTTTAAATTCTCATATTCATGACCTCATCCCTATCTCGGCATCCCATATATCTATATAATGGTTGTGCATTTGGTTTTGACTAGTTTATGGCATTGATATTATTTTATCACTTTCACTTTGAGGTGGTGAGACTCCATTCTTTTGTAAGGCCCTATGATTTCACTATTTTTTATCATTTACAGTATTGTTTAGTATTCCATTTTGGATCCTTTTGCTCATGGTTAGGCGCATGTCCTGACACAACCCGAACCGGCGCCTTGTTATAATAGGTATCCCAAGTCCAACAAGGACTAGGGACCACCCCCGATACCCAATCCAACCACCAAACGCATACCCTGAGTCATGATTCCTAGCATATAACAAGATAGTGTATTTGTACAATTTCACACTCTAGGATAGGTCTATAACTGTGACCAATCCTAGAAAGTCCAACCATCCCATACTAATAAATAACCATACCATAAACCAATTCATACATCCCATACCAAATGAGTTCCAAATATAAATATGTAAAATTCTAAATGAAATAGAACAATCATAAATCAAATTTAGTTCACCAATATCAGCCTCAACACCAATACCGATACTAAGGCTGGCACCACTACCGATACCACCCATACCAACCCATATTAGTCCATAAAGCCTCTAACCAAAAGTAAAATAATATTCGATTGAGATATGCCCCCAACCATAGACAAAACCAATGTCCATAAAATAACAAAAGTAGGTAAAGACATCCATGTTATGAAATGAAGCCTTCCGGAATATGGAAGCTCTCCACTTCAATCCAACCAAGCTAATCCTGAATCCAACCACTAAGTAAGAGGAGTAGAATAGTTTTCTACACTACGTGGGGATAAAGCCACCCAAAGATGGGTTAGCTGATGAACGCTAGCAATTACTCAGGATAAGGATAAAATAATGTCGACCATTAAAACCAAGTAAACCAATCATATGCATTCACAACCATAAATCCATACATATATATATATATAACCATGCCGGTAAAGGGAACCGGGTCTAGCATGCCTTTTAAACCATTAACCTGGGTATGTGTAGCTTAACTAGCCTAGAACCACCCATAGGTTATATAGGTCCAGTGTAACCCCTTGAACAGGACTCGATGCGTGTAGCCTCATGAACTAAAGATACCATAGGAGTAAGGGATTCCCAAGTACCCTTCATTCCCTATGATACATATGTACAAATATATTTAGGAGATTCCCATGTACCCCGTAAGTATCATATATGGTTGCTTTGACCAATCATCATGTCGGCAAACATAAGTTTCCAGTATCCATCCATTGGACTCACACCTTTACAGTTAGCTATCACACCCTACCATTAATGCCCAATTAAAACCATTACTATACAACCAAACCACCAATTCTATTTATTATTAACCAAGGATATAAGTAGTGGTATCATCATACCATCTATAACTTGCAAGTAATGTCCTTAGCCACCCTTTTTAAGTATAGGGATTCCCTTGTACCCATAGATTACATTATCAATTTAACTTGGGGGAATCCCAAGTACCCCATAAGATGTTCATTATTAAGGGTACTTGGGCATTCCATTGTACCTCACAAGGATGTTAAATTAAACCATAACCATTACCACCAAGACCTTACCATTTAACCATTCCAAATTATTTAAACCATTTATACCATTTAGGGTTCCATAACCAAGTTATACCATGCAATAGTTCAATGAAAGTCCAACAATTTAACCAAAACCATTCTCATAGGCATTATATCAAACATGTTGGTGGCAAAGTGTTTCAAAAGAGGAAACCAATTACCAACTAACCATTCCCATGCAACCAAATGTTCAAACAACCATAATAAAATGAAATCCACAAGTAAAAGACATGGGAACACCATAACCAACCATTATAACCAAAAAACCCCAACATATATTTAAAAACCCAAAACCATACAACATTTATGCCGTGAAAACAATTCATAATACATTTATTTAGTTGGAAATAACAATGAAAGAGTAGTATATTGCCTTTGATTAAGAAGATGATTGAGGGAAATCACCCATTACAAGCCCCAAATTGATCCTACTAATGAAACCCTAACCTTCCTTAGTCCAACACCTTGAGAGAAATAGAGAATTTTTCTAAGTGTTTAAGATTAGAATAATAGGGTAAATGATGTCCCAAAATAGTTATAAGTTGTGGTTCCTTAGGATATTAAGAGGGGAAATGTCCAAATTACCCCCAACTTAAATTGCTTCAAATACCCGCAAGAGGGTACGACCACCCCACCCCAACTGTACCTTAGGGTATGAGTGGTACCCTTACTTATACCCTAGGCCTCACCTTGGACCCCAACATACGACCACCCAAGACATACCGTACCCAACCATACAATTAGTACCCTGAAATCATACCCTAGGCAGAATAGAATCACCTAGACCAAACTTAGGATAACATACGACTTAACATCATACCATTCGTACCCTAACATACGACTTGTATGTTCCAACCTACCTTGGATAGAAACTAACCTACCCGCACCACCCGACACTGGACAACATATGACCTAAACCATTTGAGTCGTACCCCATCATACAATAACTACACTAACTCGTATGATGTCTAAAAGCCAAAAATAGAGGAATTTTTCAAAAGGTCAGAACCTAGGGTGTTTTACCCACTACGATCATTCGTCCCTGAAGGATGAACAAGGTAGTACTAGCATGATTTAAACCACCAAATATCTCTACTCTTACCTTTAAGACAGAAAACAAAATACCAAGGAACCAATCCTTTTTTTAACAAACTTAGGAAATAAAGATGCAAGGAAATCAGCCTTTTCTTTAACAAACTAAGAAAATAAAAATATGATCAAGAACATAAACCTTTCGCATGAATATCCAGAGCCAAAACAAACATGGATACTTGGACTTCATATCCACTTTTGCTTCCCAAGTAGCCTCGTCCACCTTGTGGTTCCACCATAGAACCTTAATCGAGGCCACATCCTTGGTTTGTAACTGATGAACCTACCAATTCAAGATCTCAACTGGGATCTCTTCATAAGACAGAGAATCTGAGATACCCAATCCTTACAAAGAAATAATCGATAAAGGATCACCTATATACTTTCTCAAAATAGAGACATGGAATACCGGATGAATAAAGCTCAAATAAAAAGGCAACTCCAATTCATACACCACATTACCAACCCTCTGCAAAACCACATAGGGACCAACATACCAGGGACTAAGCTTCCCTTTTTCCCAACCACATTACTCCCTTCATGGGAGACACCTTTAGGAATACCTTATCTCTAACCTCAAACTCCAAGTCCCTTCACCATATAACCGCATAGGACTTTTGGCCACTTTGGGCAACCTTAAGCCTATCCTCAATCATCTTTACCTTTTCCATAGCCTGATAAACAAAATCTGGGCCAAGCATATCCGCCTCACCAAGCTTAAACCACCCAATAAGTGATCTACACCTCCTAACATTCAATGCCTCAAAGTGGGCCATCCCAATCTACAATGGTAATTATTGTTGTAATCAAACTCTACAAGAGGCAAATGCTTAACCTAATTACCACCATAATTAATTACACGCGTACAAAGAATATCCTCTAACGTCTGAATATTCCTTTTTGAGTGTCCATCTATTTATGGGTGGAAAGCAATACTAAAACTAACCTTAGTCCCTAACCTTTTCTAAAACAACCGCCAGAAGTGAGATGAAAATTATGTACGACGATCGAAGATAATTGAAATAGGTACCCCATGCAGCTTCATAATCTTATGAAGATACAACCTCGCATAATCCCTAGCCGAAACGTTAGCCCTCACTGGCAAAAAGTAAGCCGACTTTGTCATCCTATCCACAATGACCAAATCCGAATCAAGTTGATTTCGAGACCAAGGACCGATAACAAAATCAATATTGACCACATCCTATTTCTATTTGGTCAAATCAATTTCTTAATACAACCCTCCGGGCCTTACGTGATCAATTTTCACTCATTGACACATCATGAATTTGGCTACAAAATCAGCCACATCCCTCTTCATACCATTCCACCAATACATCTCCTTGAGATCATGATACATTTTTGTCAAATTGGGATGAACAACATAGTGCGATTCATGAGCCTCAGCCAAAATCCTCTAACACAACCCATCGATGTTGGGAATGTATAACCTTTATTAGTACCTCAAGGAACAATCACCACTAATCTCAAATACCATAAGCTTTTGCCCACCTACATCACCCTTGATTTTTATCAAGATAGAATCTAGCATTTGTTTCTCCCTGATCTCTACACCAAGAGATGATCAAACCATTTCCTATACCAACATACCACAATCCTCAAAGTCCAACAAGTGAACTCTAAGATTAGCCAAGCGGTGAATATCCTTCACCAATTCCTGTTTCATCTTTTCCACATGAGTTAAACTTCTCATGGAAAACCTACAAAAAAAATCAACAACCACGTTAGATTTACCTGGATGGTAATGAAGACTCATATCATAGCCCTTGAGAAGACCAAGACATATCATCTGCTTGAGATTAAGTTCTTTCTAAGTGAACATATATTATAGACTCTTATGATTATAAAAGATGCCCATCCATATGCCATAAAGAAAATGCCACCAGATTTTCAATGCAAACACCACTGCTAAAATCTCCAAATCACAAGTAGGATAGTTTCGCTCGTGTACCTTCAACTACCTAGAAGCATAGGGTATCACCTTTCCTTGCTGAATCAAAACAAAACCAAGTCCCACCTAGCATGCATCACAATCAACCATAAACCCCTCATTGCCTTCGGGCAAAGTCAAAATTGGAGACAAAGTTAGCTTATCCTTCAGCTTCTAAAAACTACCCTCATAAGCATCCGACCAAGAGAACTTTACCTCCTTCTGAGTCAACTTAGTTAAGGGGGTAGCTATAGTCAAAAAAAACTTCCATAAACCTCCTATAATACCTAGCCAAACCTAAGAAGCTTTGAATATCAGTTGGAGTTGTAAGTCTAGTCCACTTTTTATTCACCACAACATTTTGTGAATCCACCATGATCCCCTCATTTAAAATAATATGACCTAGAAAAGTGACAGTATTTAACCAAAATTAATATTTCATGAATTTGGCATACAACTGTTGCTCTTTCATGGTCTGAAATACCACACAGAGGTGATCGACATGATCCACCCACTCTTAGAGTACACCAGAATGTCATTAATAAACACAAGGATAAAAAGATCCAAAAATTGATAAAAGACCTTGTTTATCAAATCCATGAATGTCGTTGGGCATTAGTCAAACCAAATGACATTACCAAGAACTCATAGTGCCTATACCAAGTATGAAAAGTTGTCTTAGGAATATCCACCTCCCAAATCTTAAGTTGATGATACCCAGAACAAAGATCTATCATAGAAAAGAATTTGATACCTTTCAACTGATTAAACAAGTTATTTATCCTTGGAAGAGGATACTTGTTCTTAACTGTCACCTTATTTAACTGCCGATAATCAATGCATATTTGAAGGGAACCATCCTTCTTATGCACGATAACACTAGTGCACCCCATGGTCATACACTAAGATGGATGAAACCCTTATCCAAAAGATCTATAAGTTGTTCCTTAAGTTCCCTCAACTCAATTGGAGCCATTCTATAAGGAGGAATTGATATTAGATGAGTGTCTGAAACCAAATCAATCCCAAACTCAATTTCCCTATCCAGAGGAACACCAGGAAGATTATCTAGAAAGACCTTAGGAAACTCATTCACCACCAAAACTGAATGCAAAGGACTCTCCGAGTTAGAGTCTTTACCAAGGACCAAATGATAGAGACACCCTTTGGAGATTAATCTCTAAGCTCTAAGATATGATATATACCTTTCTTTAAGAGCTAGAGAATCACCCTTCCACTTAATAACCGGTTCACCAAGATACCTAAGGACAACCTAACGGGTCTGACAATCTAAGGATGTGTAGCACGATTGTAATCAATCCATCCTAGAATAACATTAAAATCCAACATATCTAATTCAAACAAATCCACCAATGTCTCCTTACTACCAATAAATACCATACACCCCCTATAGACTCTTTTAGTAACCATATAGTCACCTACTGGGGTAGAAATAGAAAAAAGATCTGAAATAACCTTAGGATCAAAACCAAAATAAATAGCCATAAATGGTGTCACATAAGAGAGAGTGGACCCCGAATCAAGTAAACAATACACATCAAAAGAAAAAAGGTATATCGTACCAGTCATAATATCAGGAGATGACTCAGACTTCTATCAGGATATAAGAGCATATAATGAGATTTTGAGAACACTATATGGTAGAGGTTCTTATTCTTATTCTTTGAAGAAGTTAGATCTTGATTTGAAGAATACAGCTTTTTACCACCTCATCCACCTATTGGGGAGACACCAATTTTAGAATTAAAGGCTCTCCCATCTCACCTGTGATATGTACTTTTGATGGCCGACAATACCTTGCCAGTCATTATTGTTGCTGATTTATTAGATACATAGGTTGAGACATTTTTATCAATATTTCAAAAATTCAAAAAGGCCATCGAATGGACTATTGTTGATATTATAGAGATTCTCCCTGGAATTTGTACTCATGAATTTATCTTGAACCAAATTATGTTCCCAGGATCGAGAATCGACATTGGTTGAACCCACTTATGCAAGAGGTAGTGAAGAAATAGATCTTAAAGTTGTTAGATACGAAAGCGGCTTATCCTATACTAAAAATAAGTGGGTGAGCTCGATTTTATGAATACCTAGAAGGGTGGGATCACTATGGTCCCAAATGAGAATAATGATTTAGTGTTCATGAGACCTGTTACTGGATGGAAAGTGTACAAGGATTATATAAAGTTGAACACTTGGACACAAAAGGACCATTTTCCTATGTCGTTCATGGATCAAATGCTAGAGAAACTTACAGGCAGAGGTTGGTACTATTTTATTAATGGTTATTCGAGGTTCAATTAGATCTCCATTTCCCCCGAATACCTAGCAAAGACTATTTTTGCATGTGTATATGGTACTTTTACATTAAAGAGCATACCTTTTAGACTGTACAATGCTCTTGCCACCTTTCAGCATTATATAATGTCGATATTTTTTGATATGGTGGAGGAAACTATAGAGGTCTTTATGGATCACTTTTTGGTTGTTGGAGACTCATTTGATGATTGTTTGGACCATTTGGCTAATGCACTTAAGAGATGTAAGGAGCGTAATATGGTGTTAAATTGGGAAAAGTTCCACTCTATGGTGAAGGAAGGGATTGTTCTAGGAAATAAGATTTCAAAGAGGGGAATTAAGGTTGACAAGGCAAAGATAGAGTTGATTGAAAAATTACCTCCACCGGTCTTTGTTAAGGGTATTAGAAGTTTCTTGGGTCATTCTATTTTTAATAGGAGGTTCATTAAGTAATTCTCTAAAATTTATAATCCATTATGCAATCTTTTAGAGAAGGAGGTGAAGTTCATGTTTGATGATACATGTCTCAAGGCCTTTGAGTTCCTTAAGGAGTAATTGATATGGGCTACCATTATTATGTCCACAGATTGGTCCTTGGCTTTTGAGGTGATGTGCAATGCTAGAGGTGTGGCATTAAGAGTAATCCTAGGCCAAAAACGTGAAAATATTCTTTACCCAATATATTGTGCAGTAAAGAATTAAACCCCTGAGTAAAAGAATTATACACTGAGCAGGAGTTACTCGCGGTGGTTTTTGCTTTTAAGAAATTTTGGTCCTACTTAATAAGGACCAAAGTCATTATTCATATTGATCATGAGGCATTGGGGTATGTGATATCAAAGAAAGATACTAAGCCGAGGTTGATTCGTTGGGTACTCTTATTGAAAGAATTTTGACTTTGAGGTAAAAGACTAGAAAGGCACTGAAAACCAGGTTGTAGATCACCTATCCCACCTCAAAGAGGAGGTAGTTCTGAAATTAGAGGATGAGCTTGAAATTTATGATACTTTTCCAGATGTGAGGGTCTTTGTAGCCTCACAAGACTTAATTCCATGGTTTTCTAATTTGACCAACTTTTTAGAAAGTAATCCTATCCCAAAAGCCTAATCATTTCAGTACATAAGTGATTCATGCATGAGGTACAAAAGTTTTTTTGGGATGAGCGTTATCTTTTGTAGGTATGTGTGAATGGAGTTACTTAGAGGTGTATTACTGAGGTGGAGATGATGAGCATTCTTGAGGCTCTTCAGTAATAACTAGTTTGGGGTCATTATGGTAGTACTTGTCCCACAATTCTATAGTATGGGTACAATTGGCTGACTATTTATAAGCATGCTCGTGATTATGTAATGTCCTATAATCAGTGTTAGGGACATAGTAATATTTTGTGAAAACATGATCTCCCCATTATACCTATCTTAGAGTTATAGCTGTTTGATGTATGGGGAATTGATTTTATGGTTTTATTTATGAGTTCTTATGGGATGAAGTATATTCTAGTGGCAATCGACAATTGTTTCAAAATAGGTAGAGGCAGTTTTGCTTCCCAACAATGAGGGTCGAAGTGTCACTGCATTTCTAAAGTAAAACATCATTTCTCGATTTAGCACTCTACATGCTATTATTAGTGATGGTGGGTCCCACTTTTGTAATCGTCTATTTAAAGCCCTACTCAAAAATATAGTATAAAGCATAAGGTCAACACCTTACCATCCATAAATAAGTGGGCAAGTTTAGGTATCCAATCTTGAGATCAAGTCTATATTGCAAAGACTATGAATGCCAATAGGACTTATTGGTAAAGGAAACTAGACAATGCATATTAGGCTTATTGGATAGCTTTTAAGACACCCATAGGTGTCTCTCTATATCGGCTTGTGTTTGGTAAGGCATGCCATTTTTCAATTGAATTTAAGCACAAGGCACTATGGACGTTGAAAAAGCTAAATTTTGAGTAAAGTGATGCAGCAAAGTTAAGGATGAGTAAGGTGAATGAGTTCGATGAATTTTAGATCTAAGATTATGAGATTTTAGCTTTGTACAAGGAGAAGATAAAGTTGTATCATGACAAAAATATCGAGAAAAAAGTGTTCCAGCTAGTGATATGGACTAGTTATATAATTTGAGACTTCGCATGTTCCCTGGCAAGGTTAAGTTTGGGTGGTATGGACCATTCACCATGGTTAGAGTGTTCCCACATAATGCTATTGATTTGAAGAGAGACGGAGAAGCCTATTCAAGGTGAGTGACTAGCATGTTAAGCACTATATGCAACACACTAATGATGTGAAAGTTTGTGTGGATGTAAGACTTGGCGAAGTTTAAGTTGCTAAGGCAACCGAGACTTGTTGCAATATTCAATCAAGAGCTTCATAGAAGGCATCCCATGGGCTTGTTAGGGAATTCTAAGTATCCGACATAGCCACATCATGTTGCGACATTAAAACAAGCACTAGTTGGGAGGCATCCCAATGTTTTAGTGTTCCCTTGGTTTTAATTTTTGTAGGTTTAAAGCATAGGTAAACACCTGGAAACTGGTATAAATTGAAAAATTCAGACAAGTCCAGGCAAGGGGACTTACTAACCCACTTTCGGGGTTGTAAGTCCGACCTACGCCAAGTAAGTGATATAGTAGGTATTAGAGTGAAAATCTGAGGATTTTAGGGTCTCTAAATTTATACTTACGAACCCACTTGCGGGGGTCAAAAGTACAACCTATGACCCTATAAGTGGGGTCGTAGAAATCAAAAATAAAATTCAACTACAAGTCTCATTTACAACGGCCTACTTATGGACCGTAAGTACCACTTACAGGCCGTAAGTGGACCAAATTTTAGGGGTCATAGATTCAGAAATATAGGTTAGACCTAAGTGGATCCAACCCAAATTGGTGCACCACTTCCTTTTAAACCCTAAAACCCGATCCTATACTCCCACTATTTCAAATTAAAACTCCCAATCATACTTAAAACTCCTCAACTTCCATCCTAAGGAATTATAAAAGGAAAAAGACCTTTTAATCTCCCACCACAGCGTATGTGCAATTCATAAAGTAGGTCTAAAGTATCATTATTCTTCTTCTGCTTCCAAGTCTTCGAATCTATGTAAATATTTTTGGCTCCAACTTGTGAAAATCATGTTCTTGCTTATAAAAATTAATAATGACACTTGATATAGCATGAATTTGATACTTTTTCATGAATCCTGAGATGTATAGAGCCTAATATAGAGTAAATTCTAAAATTATGCATAACCTGTGGTTGAGAAACTTGTTATCATATCATATATGGAAGTAGAAGTTGAATAGTGAAGGGAAACCCCAAAAATACTAGTGCAATACCTGTGACCTTAACTTGATATATGTCGTGTGTACGAAATTGGAATTAAAATTGTGAAATACACTGTGTGGGTTGAGAATTTTTGAAAAAAGTTGAAGTACCCTCAAGAATGTACTTAAGTAGGCCCCTACGGGCCTTATAAGTAGTACTTACAGGCTGTAAGTAGCCTCGTATTTGTTATACCTAAAGCCCTAAAACTTCACAGCTTTGTCTGACACTTATTAGGGCACCTACGACCCCCATAAGTGGCACCTATGTCTTGTAGTTGGGGTTGTAGGTACCCGCCCTAGATATTCTAATTTTTTTTAAAAAAAATGTTCCCTTCTTCTGTTTTAAGCACTAAAAATTTACTTTTTTAGGTACGATGGCACCCAAAATAACACAAAATAAGGGATTTTAGTCCAGGCCCCAAGATGAGTCCCCTAAGCATAGTGGCTCAATGAAGGAGTACTCGATAAGTCCAGACAGACCATTAGACCCGTGACAGACTACGAGATAATCTTAGAGATAGGCTGTAAATGCAGCAGTGGTTGTTGCATTAGTGCTCAACCCATACAAGACCCATAGGCAAGGGACCAACCTCCATCACCCTCGATCTTTAAGACCAGACCTCAAATGAACAATCTGATTCAGACACCACCACACTCTTTCTATTATGAATAAACAGACAATGATTCTAAGAATGAGTTAGAGTCAGGTTCTAGAGATAAAGGTTCAATCAGAGTCAATTTTTGGGTCTACAGAGGAGTAGGATGCAATAAATCCCAGTCTGAGGAGGGGTCGGAAGATGTATCTACTTCAGCTAGTAAGTCCTTCGGGTCTGATTATACCTTAGTTTAACTAGGGTATAGTCCAAGTTCCACAAAATATTTCATCATCATCAGAACATGACACCTAGCTAGCTGCATAGGACATTCAACCTCAATTCCAACACCTATTTCCCCAAGGTCTAACTCCACACATGTCTCGGTTATACATATAACTAAGATTTATCTGAGATGGCGCGTAGAGGGGATGCAATATATTTTTGAGTTAGATAGCCTCATCATGGAGTAGGGTCATCCAAAGAGGAGTATTGTAGCTAATAAGAGGACTGATATCAGTTGGGGTGGATGACTTGGCTCTAAGGTTCGTACATCCCGGCTCTTATTCGAGAGTTTTATTCTTCTTATAAATTCATATTTATTTGATTACCCTGCCTGAGTGTAGAGGTATTGATCAGCCCCAACTGACTTATATTTTGGTCAGGGGTTCTGAGTAGATATTTCTGAGGTGACCATCTGTCGAATATTATTTGGGTTAGAGTATGTGGGACCGATGTTGATGGTAGAGTTTGACTTTCAAATAAGAATTGTATGGGATCAATGTATTATGAGAGACGTAGAGTACAGATAATAGCATCTTGATTTGTCTATGTGGATAGCCACCTAAATTTCTGACTTAGGAACTAATGCCCCATGGATAGAGAGTAAATGAGAGACAAAAAAGGAATCGCTTTATTTTGCAGTGAAATTTTAGTGGACCGTAGTTTGACATAGAGTGAGTCTGACCTCCTTGGAAAACTTACTTACATCGGTTATAGGTGCCCCAATTACCAACCTGCTTGCTAGATATGATATTGAATTTATAGTGTTGATTTGGCTAGAGATCCATATTAGAGAATTTAGTGAGGCCACTACTCTCCATTTTCCCTACTTGATCCATCAGCTATGTGATGCCGTCGGAGTCCCACATGTACTTAACGTTGATCACCAAATTGAGATGACACGCATAATAAATTTTAGTTTTATCAAGGAACCAGCAAACCTGGTCCTTGCACAGAGGGCGCAGCCACCTTCTACTATTATTGTGATCCATTTTGAGGGACCCTAAATTACAGTCAATCCTATTAGGAGGCCATACATTGATATTGATATTAAGATGGGCAATAAAAAACTTGAGCTCGATATTATTGCAGGTGGGTAAGGGGCCCCAACTACACCTACATCAGTGCTGACATCTACTTTTGAGCCGAATGAAGCATCCACCTTACCCCTTCTCCCCGTAGTTGTTGGCCTCATTGGCGTGCCATGCGAGTTTATACAGTGCAAGGTTGAGATACCGGATGAGGTGACTACTTGTATCACTCAGACGTGTCTCACTTAGCAATATTATTTTGCCAGATCCGTCCTTAGGTCTAGAATACACCAGAGACTGTTGAGGCCAAATTTGAGGCGAGGTTAAGGGTGGATATGGCAGAGTATATTATAGAGTTGCATGCTCAAATTGATTATTTTGAGGGCTGAGTGACCGTATGTTTTAGTGAGGTCCATGCACCTAATATATCTTATATTCATGAGAAAATGGCTACATTATGTGTCAAGGTATGTTCACTTTCATAGAGGTAGATTTTGGTCATCCCTCTGGTTATCCCATCATTAACATAGTTGTTTTATATACCTCTAACTATGCAATTTGACTTGTTTGCATATGAGGACATGGTCCAATAGTTAAGACCAAGATTGGTTAGGAGGAGGTACTACAGGACCCTACCATGCTATTTGATTAGGCACTGAAAAGGGTAGACCATGATTCTAGGGTGTCCACAGTAGTTGATGGATAAAGCCGCACTAAGATAGCTATTGGTTCCTCCTTTAGAAAAGCACCACCGCCTGTGGTAGCAGCACAGCATGCCCCTAATAGGAGCGAATCTAATTTTGACACCTAGAGCATCCCGTGTATATCTTCATCCCTGTTTCATATTGTAGATTTGCACTGGGGATAGTGAATAGTTTTTATATGGGGATGGGGATGTACCACAACTAAGGGTTTTTGTTGCTATGTTTCTTTTATCATCGACTGCGCTATCATAGTATAACTGGAATGTTTAGTTCATATCATGTATTGTTTTATGTGTTAAGTTTGTTAATGTTTAACTAGGAGAAAAATAAGTGACCTAAGGGCAATTGATATATTTTGCTTGTGTTGAAGTGTTTTGAGAAAAATGATACCCTTCCAAAAAAAAGTTTTATGAATTGTGTGATGTGCTTATATGTGTGACTATTATTAATCTTGGTATGGCATTAGGATTACAGACATAATAATCATAGCTTAGCATTTTCATGAACTGGATAGGTAGTAGTTGATAACATAACCCTATACTATGTGTGTGTGAGATACCTATTTTCCTTTGTGCATTTAATCTAGAACTTGCCTGGTTAGTCTTGCCTAGGTAGTAGGATAGTCGATAAGGACATGATCATTGGCCATTTTTACTCAATCCACTCTTAACCTAAATAACAATCCAAATACTAAGAAGTAACCCTTGATCCCTGATTTGAGTTTGCATAGACCTATTTTCTTGTTTTCACCTTTCACTTTCCCAATTTAGATACAATGAACCTTTTTAGCCCTGGTCCCTCCTTGGACATTATGCACCTCAACTCAGGTAAATCACCTAAGTTAAGGGTGGATATCATAGGGGTGCGTAGTTAAAAATTGGTTATGAAGAAGGGTTTGAATAAAATAAAATAAAAAGTAGGGTTGGTGTGGTAAAAGAAAAAAAGAGAAAAGAGAAAACAAAAAAAGAAAGAAAAACTGAAAAAGAAAGAATAAAAGAAACGACATGATATGCCATAGTTTAATGGAAGTTACTGTTGGAACCCTTGGGGGTTGCACCACACAGTGAGGGACTAGGCCCCTCAGAGTTAAGCACAGGTAATGAAATAATAAAGTGTAGAAAAACTAAGGGCAGTGAAGGAAAGAAACAACACACAAGATTTAACATGGAAACCTCCTTGCACAAGGGAGGAAAACCACGGCTTTCCCTCATAAGCACCAACAAAATCCACAATAATCAACCTCGTGATTATAGACTTGATTTAAGCTTAAATCTAGGCTTTTTTTTTCTTGTAATAACTTTACTACAAGTTCATCTTGGCAACTCTGCCAAGGACCCTCTACACAGATTAACTCTAATCAGTATCACACTTAGGCAACTCTACCTAAGCACTCTCGAACAACTACAAAGCAAACACTACTCTTATAGCATGCGTATTTCGATTACATATCAGCACTCAAGAACACTCACTCACTCTTTAAGCATACTATAAGGATATGAACATGAGCAACGCTTGAGTAATCTTGAATAGAGTTTTTGCTGCCTCACTTTACTCTTTAGATTTTTGTAAAAGTCATTTGATGAAGAAGCCACCTTTTCCTTTTATAGCTGAGTGATGATTATGGCTAAAATATATTAGACCGGCTGTCCTATTCAATACAAGAAGCACCTATAAGTTTGTTACACAAGAGGACAAAATTGTTCAAACACACGTGCCAGCTGTACTGTACCATAAACATCCAAGGACCTGGTCCCTTGCAGTTAGTTACCCATCATAAAAACTACATATAGCAATTTTCCACCTTTTTGATAATGACAAACCAACCATACAACTTTGGGAAGATCCATCACATTTAATTAGTTTGATTACCACTCTGAAGATGAATGTTCCCCCTATCTTCATTCTTCCATCATCAGCAACACAAGGACTTGGTTCCTTATTGTCATTTGCAGCAAAAACTTTGATTTCTTCCCTCTGTCATCATGCAGCTTCATTTAGTGCATTTGCATACTTCCCCATTCCCCCTATCAACATGCCTTCCTTCATTCATTAATTTAGCATATCACTTACTTTCCCTTATCAGTATGTCATTCAAATTTGTAACATAATTCTCCTGGTACCCAGTCCCTACTAAAAGAACTTAGTATTCCCCCTTTTGACATCATTTAAAAGTGAGTACAGTAAACCAAGAGTAAAATAAGCACAAATTAGTTAAATCATGGCCACTAGAGCAACACTAAGATGAAAAATAACTTTTGCAATTTGAAGGTAACAAATATAACACACAAAGCAAAGATTCATTCATAAGTATAGGATAAGTATCATTGTAGTTCATAAATTGAATGTTATTTAGGGAAAATCCATAGGAATCAAGAAGAATTAACAACTGAAGGACTAGGAAAAAGATTTTAAAAGAGTAGGGTCAGGTTGTTGTCTAGATGCCTTATCTCTGTATTCAGGAAAAAGACCTCATCAATTAAGATTGATGCCCTCTTCTTCAATCTAGCATTCTCAGTTCTGAGCATTTCAGAGTCACATGGGCTTCTTTTAGAGAGATGCTCAATTTTAACCTGAGGCTTGCTGATTTCTTCAACCTTAGCAGCTAGGTTGAACTTTAGTTCCTCTATTTCCTTCTTTATCTCCCTTTAATAAATGCTACATAATTTGACACACTTAATTTTGATCAATGTCTCCATGCAAGCATTTGTAGAATAGTCCCTTGTGTTCTATTTTCATAGACAATACCAAATTGGTCAAATAACTTGTTCAACCAATATCCATAAGGCATCCCATGCTTTCAACTTTTCCAAGAACCACCTTGTAAATATGTTCTATCATCAATGCAAGTAGACTAATGAATTCAAAGGTACTAGCTTTCAATTTTTTCCAAGAACCACCTTGTGAATGTGTTCTACCATCAATGCAAGTAGACTAATGAATTCAAAGCTACTATGGCATTCCATCACATATAAATCAATGGTTGAGACAATGATTTTCTTTTGTGATCTAGGTAGAATTACCTTGTTCACAAAGTAAAACACCAATTGAAACTCACTCTTGAGTGATTTCCTAGTCATTGCAGCCACAAATTTTCCTTTGACCTTGGGTACATTTGCTAAGAATCCTATTGAAGGCAGCTGCTTAGAGATAGTTCTCACCCCATATATAGGAACTTCTAAGATTCTTCCCAGTGTTTCCTCTTTCGGATTTATTTTCCTTCCTTAGACCTGTGCAGTTCAAATCCATCCCATCTTATGAGAATTTACAAGTGAAATAGAATTCCCTGACTATCTTATTAAAATAGTGGGAATAGGCCCTTTCATTAGATGCATCCAACCTTGATGTTTAACCAACTCAACTAATTCAACCATACCAGGTTTTGTTAGCATATTTGAATCAAAAATACTTTACTTTTAAAAACCTTAACCTAGATTGTGTAGCTTGACCGTTATAAAACACCCCATGGGCTATATGGGTCTAGTGTCTCCCCCTGGTTAGGCCCTCATATGTGTTAGCCGTATGAATTGGGAATAGCATAGAAGGCCGAGAAATCCTTATAAACTTTG
>NC_061119.1:64350236-64381478 GCF_002878395.1 Capsicum annuum | reverse complement strand
CCTCAACCCATCATTCAAAACCCAACATCAAAACCAAGTGAATAATAAACCAATTTCATGCCATCAATAAAATACCAATGTATGGAGAGATGCATGCCTTAAACGCTAAGAAATTTGAAGAAGAAACCACTCTTAGAACCCTAGATGACCATTTCCCTTGAAACCCTAACCTTGTCTTGAATAGGGAATTTTAGAGAGTAAATATAGTGTTTGATATGTTAAAGTGTTCAAAATAACCCCTCTTTGGTGCTTTATGGGCATGGGGACTAAGTGAGGAAAGAGGGAAATTACTAAGATACCCTTACTAAAAGCTGAGAATTTTACCGCCCAGTCGTTATGGGTCACCTCATGACTCATAATGATTGGATATGATTCATTACCTTGAATCGTAGTCAAGACAATGTCCCAAGGCACCCAAACTATTAAACCTGCGAGTCCACTATATGAATCATCAAGTGACCCTACGACTCGTAGGTCTAGTCATAACCCAGACAGTATAATTTAGGGTACACACTAGTCACCCGACAATTTGGACACCACGAATCATAATGAGTCCTTACGATTCATAACCCTTAGTTGTATTCACAATAGAAACATTCGGCTAGAACACTGATCTGACTACGATTCGGTATTTAAGACCCGTAATAACACCCTACAACTTGTAAGGAAAGTCGTAGTTAAGGCAGTGAGTTCAAAGCTTTGAGATTTCTCAAAGACCAATACCTGGGGTGTTTCATTCTCTGCACTTAGGATTGTTCATCCCCAAATGATGAGACAACGAATTTATTAGCATAATTTGACTCCAAACATAACCACACTTACCTTTAACAAAAATAGAAAACAAAGATATCAAGGAAACCACAATTTATATTAACAAAGTCATAAACAAAAATGTTAAGAAATACAGATACCTCAAGAATGATTAGCCAAAGTAGGAAACAAGAAGGGATACTTGGACTTTATGTCCTCTTCAGCTAGCTTCTTTAAACTTTTGATTCTCCCATAGAAACTTCACTGAAGCCACATCCTTTGTCTTCAAAGAGCATGAGACGGATACTCCACTCCACATCTGGGAGTTTTCAAGCTAATTCGACTTCTATGGGGATTTAGCTTACCCTTATTCTATAAATACATATTGTATCACATTTTTACATACTTTTGGACGTCTTAGAGGATTAAGGAGGCTACTACAACTTCTTTTTAGGGCTTATATCTCCTTAATTTAGTTTCTTTCATGGTTTATATCATCAATACAAAGGATTCGATTATGAATATTTTCATTGAAGGCTAAAAATCCCTTTCCTGGGTTAAGGCCAAGATCATGACTACTTTCATTTTGAATTGAGTTTATTGATTTGCTTATCATCATTGGTTGTTTGATTATTCTTGTTTTAACTATTTTAAGGATTAGCTACCCTTAGAATACATCAATTGTCAATCTTGTAATCTCAGGAGAGGGAATAGGGCGATAAAACATAAGAATAAGCAAGGTCAAGTTCGTAGTCTTTTATAAAATAAGGATTTTGAATTAGCATCTGGGATAGGGATGTACCTAGAAGCCCTACCTGAACACATGTAGGATGATATTTGTAAAGAACTTAAGTGAACTATTACATCCCCTCTCAACGATGTAGTTATAAGGTTCAACTTAGTTAAACGATTAGAGGTTGGGAGACCGTAATCATGCAATTAACCCTACGAATCAACAACCAAGATAAGCAACTGAATGAATGAAGTTCAATAACATAGTATGATTGTTCGTAAGCCTTAACCCTGGGCTTCTATCCACTGATTTTCCAAAGTTATTCTTTTCCCGTATTTGTTTAGTTTATTTTTTAGTTCATATTATAAAACTCTATTTGCAACTTTCCTCAATTGGTTAAACTAGAATTGGATAGGTGGCGAACGCAAGTCCCTGAGAGAATGATACTTGGGCTTCCTTGAAGCCACTTTACTACTTAATAAGACCACGTACACTTGCATGTGCGCTTGGGTGTTGTCAATTACTCATTTTATAAGAGTAATGCTTCTTTATTTTTCTTTGAGAGAGCTTAGATAGAGTTGGCTAAGCTTAAAACTGGTTAGAGTTAATCAGTGTAGAGAGAATCTTGGCAGAGTTATCGAGGTAAGGTTGTAGTAGAGCTACTACAAACAGAAGGAGCCTAGAGTTAGTTAAGCATCCTGGGTTTTGTCCTTTGGAAAATTCCTAAGCTTTGAGGCTACTTCCTAGAAATGACTCACCATACGACTCATATGGTATAGGTACGGTCAAGGAATCCTAATCGTTAGGAGTCCATAGAATGGTGGTTGGGCCTCTGTTACAGTTACGGTTTGGTAGGTACAAGTTGTTAGGTGTGGTGATGGCTTAGTCCTTCCTGTAATCGGTAACATAGTAACTTGAATTGGCTCTAAGAGTTGCTCACTAGGAGCCATGAGGATAGGGTATGAGTGTTATAGTGGAGCCGTATATTGTTTAGTGTCTAGCCTTTGTGTAACAACCCGAGACTAACCCTTAGTCATTACACGGTGCTTACGATCCTGAGAAACCACAAGCTAACCCATGGGCTAGTACTGGCTGTGAGCACTGAATAATATAATCATGAATACGGAAGAATAACTAAATTTTATATCATTGGAAAGCTAACTACATTTCCTACTCAATGGAAGGCTCTACACTAAAAAATAATAAGTGTTTCAAAAATTTATACATGAATACTCATGTATTGGGACTTAGATTATGCTATGTAAATATGGGGTGTTACAATATATCCCCCTTGAGGTCATTCATCCTCGAATGAAACTAGTTAAGATGATTAAACTGATGGACTAAGCTTACGCATTGAACATGCATATTTGATGCATCGAATGCATGACTAAACTTATTCAAGAATGCACGACTAACATGAACATAATGTGCAACTGAAATTGAGCATGATAGAGAGAAATCTTAAGAAGATTAGTACCTTATACTGAATCTGGATTCGTGGAGAAAAGCTGAGGGTACTTGGTTCACATATCTGCTTCTGCTTCCCAAGTGACTCTCTCAACAGACTGATTCCACCAAAGAACTTTGCCTAGTGAAACTTATTTGTTCCTTAGTATGCAAACTTGATGATCAAGAATTTCGATTGGAACTTTCTCAAAGGAAAGATTATTCTGAATATCTATACTTTCTAAGGGAACAACTACAGCTGGATCACCAACACACTTTTTCAACAATGAGACATGGAACACTGGGTGTACTGAGGCTAAATCTGAAGGCAACTCAAGCTCGTAAGCTACCTTTCCAAAATAATTAAGAATTCTGAAGGGACCGACATATCGGGGACTGAGCTTCCCTTTCTTTCCCAATCTCTTCACTCCTTTCATGGGAGATATTTTCAAGTACACAAAATCACCGACCTCAAACTCGAGATCCTTTCTCCTCACATCCGTATATGATTTCTGTCGGCTCTGGGAAGCCCTAAGCCTTTCTCTAATCAACTGAACCTTCTCTAATGCATCAAACACCAAGTCAAGCCCTACTACTGCGTCCTCACCTACTTCAAACCAACTAATTAGAGATCTACATCTCCTATAATATAGAGCCTCAAACGGAGCCATGCGGATACTAGAATGATAGCTATTATTGTATGTGAATTCAATCAAAGGAAAATGGTCATCCTAACTACCCTTGAAATCAACAATGCATGCTCTGAGAATATCCTCAGGAGTCTGAATAGTCATTTTTGGTTGACCGTCTGTTTGAGGGTGAAAAGTTGTACTGAGGTTGACTTGGGTACCAAGACCCATTTGGAATGCTTTCTAGAAATAAGAGGTAAACTGGGTACCTCTATCTGAGATGATAGATAAGGGAACACCGTGCAACCTAACCAACTCTCTGAGATAGAGTTTGGTATAGTCCTCGGCTGAGTAAGAGGTATGGACTGGCAAGAAATAAGTTGATTTGGTTATATTTTCTATGATAATCCAAATAGAATCATATTGATGATGGGTATGAGGCAAACCTATCATAAAGTCCATGTTCACTTCCTCTCATTTCCACATGGGAATACTAAAGTCCTGCATGGACCCACTAGGTTTTTGGTGCTCAACCTTAACTTGTTAACATGTAGAGCACTTAGCTACAAACTCTGCAATATCTATCTTCATCCCATACCACTAATAGATCTCTCGCAAATTGTGGTACAGCTTAGTGGCCCCTGGATGAATAGAGTAATACGCACCATATGCTTCTGCAAGAATTTGTTGCCTTAAATTATCTACACCAGGCACACATAATCTACCCTGACAGCGCAATACACCATCTCTCCCTTAGGAGAAGACCTCCACTTTCTGATCTATGACTGATTCTTTCAACTTAACTATATTGGGATCTCTATCCTATTTTTCCTTTATCTCAGAAACTAGAGATGATTCGGTGCTACTTTATGCCCATACACTACCCTCTGCTGAATCAAGTAAGCGGACACCTAGTCGGGCAAGATGATGAACTTCCTAAGCTAACTTCTTCTTACCATCCTCAACATGAGCTACACTACCTATGGACAATCCATTGAGAACATTAGCCACTACATTGGCCTTTCCCGAATAATACAGAACACTCATGTCATGATCCATTAATAACTCTAACCATCTTCTCTGATGCAGATTTAAATCTTTCTGAGAGAACACATACTAAAGATTTTTGTGATCTGTGAACACATCTACATGCACCCCATACAAGTAATGCCTCCAAATCTTTAAGGTAAATACTACAATTACTAGCTAAAGATCATTAGTCGGATAATTCTTTTTATGGGGTTTAAGTTTTCTGGAGGTATAGTCTATGACCTTACCTCTCTGCATGAGGACACAACCCAAACCTACTCTGTATGCATCATAGTACATAACAAAACCATCTGAACCGTCTGGTATAGTAAGAACTGGGGCTGAGGTGAGTCGATTCTTCAACTTCTAAAAACTCTTCTCACAGTAATCTGACCACTAAAACTTAACTTTCTTCTAAGTAAATCTAGACATGGGGGATACAATAGAAGAAACTCCTTCAACAAACTGATGATAATAGCCAGCCAAACCTAAGAAACTCCTGATATCTAATGGAGAGATAGGTCTAGGCCAGTTTCTCACTGCCTTGGTCTTTTTAGAATTGACTTTAATGGCATCACCAAAAATAATATGGCCAAGAAAAGCTACTGATCTTAGATAAAATTCACACTTACTAAATTTAGCAAACAACTGCTGGGCTCTAAGAGTCTGAAGCACTACTCTGAGGTGGTCCGTATGCTTATTTTTGCTACGGGAGTAAGCAAAAATGTCATTAATGAATACTATGATGAACATGTCCAAATACTGCTTAAACATTTGGTTCATCAAGTCCATGAAGGATGCTGGGTCATTTGTAAGACCAAAGGACATGATTAGGAATTCAAAGTGACCATACCGAGTTCAAAAAGTTATTTTTGGAATTCACATTCCCTCACCCTAAGATGATGATAGCCTGATCTGAGGTCTATCTTGGAAAAGTAGCTAGCACCCTGAAGTTGGTCAAATAAGTCGTCGATTCTAGGAAGTGGATAATTATTATTGACTGTGACCTTGTTCAATTAACGGTAGTCAATACACATTCTGAGAGAACTATTTTTCTTACGCATGAATAAAATAAGTGTTCCCCATGGGGAGACACTGGGTCTGATGAATCCCTTATCTAAAAGATCCTTCAACTGTTCTTTTAATTCTTTGAGTAGTTGGAGACATTTTGTATGGCAGAAAAGATATAGGCTGAGTATTTGGGAGAAGGTCTATTTTGAAGTTGATTTCCCTTTAGGTAGGAACTCCAGGGAGATCTTCAGGGATTACATCTGAGAATTCATTTACTACTGGAACTGACTCAAGAGTTGAAGTTTCTGAGTTAGAGTCTTTGACTCAAACAAAATGGTAAATACACCCCTTTGATATCAACTTTTTAGCTCTAAGGTATGAAATCAACTTACCTCTAAGAGCGATAGTACTACCTCTTCATTCAAGGACTGGTTCATTCAGGAACTTAAAATGAACTATTTTGTTTCTATAATCAACTGAGGCATTGCATGAGTGGAGACAATCCATGCCGAGAATGATGTCAAAATCCATCATCTCTAACTCCGCGAGATCAACTGAGGTAACTTTCTGAGATATTATCATCGGAAAGTTCCTGTATACCTACCTAGGTACAATGGAAATGCCTACTAGGATAGACACTAAAAAGGGCTCCATGGATGAAAAGGATCCATGGATGAACATCTAACATACCTGGGATGAAGAATTTAGAATGATTAATGGAGAGTTCTTGAGGTTTGACCTTGATTCTTGAAGGTTAAGGTTTTGCTACTTGAGAGAATATTCTTAATTTTTGGGGAAAAATTTATTAGAATAATGCCCACTTAGGTTATTAGGGACTTAATTTCGTGTTTAGGGATGACTGGGACAAGGGGAAAATACTTAAAATCCCTTGGAATTAAAACTCAGAACTGACTAAAAATCTCAATTTTCTGGGCTAGTGCCACGCGGCATTGTCACGCCATGTTATTGGAATTGGACAACTAGGAAATTGGTCTGTGGCGCAACACAAGGAAATTGCGCTCCTTCACTGATTGGGACCTAGAAGTTCACCATGATGCGATGGTATCGCACTTCGACACTGGAAATGGACAAATGTCAAGTTGACCTATGACGCGATACGCCAGGATCGTGGACCCTCACTGGAATTTTCCAAATGGGAGATTGGCCTGCTCCGTGATGCGCAAAAGGTTAAAATAATGGTGTTTAACGACTGGGACTTAAAATCGTCATATTTTCTTACCCGATTATCGAATTTAGGTAAAATTTATATTGTTGGAAAGCTAACTAAATTTCCTACTCAATGGAAGTCTCTAAATTGAAAAATAATGTGTGTTTCAAAATTTTATACATGAATACTCATGTATTGGGACTTAAATTATGATAGGAAAATATGGGGTGTTATACCTTGATATTCTGCTTAGGGTACGACTAGATAGGTACTAGTCATATGGTACGGTAATGGGTTGGGAAAGGGATTCTTATGCTGGACAGAATGTGGTGTCTAACTTTTTGACCTAGTGATGACTTGAGGGTACCAGTTGTATGATATGGTGATGAGTTAGAGGGTCAACTCATACCTACCTGCGAGTTTCTACAGTTTTAAGTTGGGGGTATTTTGGAAATTTCCCCTCTTAACTCATTTAAACCCCATGACATAAAACACCTTTAGGGGCTACATTAAACTATTATTCTTATTCAAACTCTCTTACAAATCTCTTAAAATCTCTCTCAAGCTCTTTGTTCAAGAAAAGGATAGGGTTTCTACAAGGCAATCAATTAGGGGATTTAAGGAGTGAATCTCTCCATCTTCCTCAGTGTCTAAGGCATGTTACTCTTCCCTCATTCTTAGTTCAACTAAAATAATGTTTTAATGAATGGTTTTTAAGGTTTTATTGTGGTATTAATTTGGTTTTGAAATAGATGTTGGGGGTTTCGTTGTTCTTGGTTGGATAATGTTTTCCCATGTTTTACTTATGGTTTTTCATGTTATAATTATAATTTGAACATATAGTTGCATGGGAATGGTAAATTGATGCTTGTTTTTGGTTTTGGAAAATCATATGCCCTCAACGTGTTGGTTAAAATGCCAATGAGAATGACTTTGTCACATAGTTTAAGTATTCTTGAGTTTTTGCATTGCATAAATGATAATGGAACCTAAATTGGTTTGGTAGGTTTTAAATAGATTGGAAAGGCCTTGGTAGCCATGGTTTTGGTTTAATTGAGAACTTTGGAGTCAACTTGATTTAATGGTTTTGGTATGGCATAAAAGGATAGACTTGCAAGCTCTAATTTTGGTATGACGATACCAATGGTTAATGCCTAATGAAAAGACTCCTTGGTAAATGGTTTGGTTATTTGTAAAAGATTTAATTAGGCTTAAAGGGGTTTGAGTACTAAAGTCGTATAAGGTGGGGGTCCCATGGGGATCGCCATTGGATAGTCACATTTGCCGATGTGGGGGGTCTTGGTGATCATGTACATTTTGTCATATTTTATATTTTAGGGGATGTACTAGTCATCCCAGGTTTCTATTCTCCAGTCATACGGCTAACACGCAGTGGGGCCCTTTCAGCAGGGGGAACTGAACCCATATAGTTCATGGATGGTTTTAGGACGGCCAAGCTACACAACCCAAGTTAAGGTTTTAAGTGCATGATAAACCCGATTCCTTTTCCCGGCATGGTATAAATGTATATATGTATGTGAATGCATATGGTTATTTACTTTAGTTTGAAGAGTAGAATTATCTTATCATTATTCCAGAGTACATGCTAGTGTTCATTTTGCTAACTATCTTCGGGCATTATATCCCCACACGATGCAGGAATCATCCATATTACTCCTCCTGCTCAGTGACTTGGATTTAGGGATAGCTTTGAGTCAAACTAAAGTGGTGAGCTTTCATACTCTGAAAGACTCTATTTTATTCAATGGACTTCTTTTGTTTTTGTTATTTATTTGGTTGGGTTTTGGATATGGCCGGGGGCATATCCAGACCGAATGTTAGTGATTTTGGTTCGAGGCTTTATTAGACTACTATAGGCATGGGTGGTGACAGTATTGGTGTTAGCCTTGGTACTAGTATTGGCAATGGGGATTACATCGGTTGGATATTATGTTGATGTTGTTGTATTATAATTATATATTTTATTTAATGTCTTTCAACTATTATTGTTCAATTTTGTTATGCATTTGTAATTCATCTAACATAGGGTGCGAGGCAGGTATGGTTAGGAATTGGGAGTGGTCTCCAGTCCCGGTCGAACTTGTGATGCCCGACATGAATAGGCCCCAATTTTGGTCCTGTCAGATTGGTATCAGAGCCCTAAGTTCATTGTCAATTCGGTGTTCAACAAATTCGTATCGAGTAGAGTCTCTTTTAAGGGTGTGTAGCACGCCACACTCATAAAAGAGAGGCTACACGGCATTTATGAATGTTTCTCTTTCTTGTGTTATGTTTTCAAGATGTAGAATTTAGGTCCTAAAATATCAACTAATTCCTATTTGTTTGCTTTTTAAATCATTCCTCCTCGATAATTTAAAGCTCATGAAAATCCCTTTGTCCTACCTGAGGATAATGTTGATGGGACCCATTCTACTTATGAGGTACAGACCCAGTCTAGGGGTCCAGTTGCTGATTGCCCTCCTGGAGTTCCACCGGTTTTCTCCGGTTCTCCACAAGTCCCTTAATCTAATGTGATGAATTTTGAGTTTTGTTAGTCTATCCATATGTTAGCGCAATTGGTAGCTTCTCAGGCTAAGCTTGGTACTACTGTTACTTCATTTTCTGAGGCCACAAGGGTTGGCCAGTTTATGAGGTTGAACCCTCTTGTGTTCACTGGTGTTAAAGTTGAGGAGGATCCTCAAGCTTTTATGGATAATATAGAATAAATCTTTCATGTTATGCATGTTACTAACGTAAAGTGTGTGGACTTTGCTACCTATTAACTAAAAGATGTAGCATACCAATGGTATAAGAAAGGGGAATAGACTAGGGATGACGACATTGAGTCAGCCCTGTGGGATAATTTCTCTAGTCCTTTTCTAGACCACTTCTTTCCTTGGGAGTTGAGGGAAGCAAAGATCAAAGAGTTCGTTAACCTGAAGCAAGGCAAAATGTCAATCAAGAAGTATGCCTTGAAGTGTCACCAGTAATATTGGTATACTCAAGAGCTGGTTTCTAGCATAAGGGCTAAAATGAGGGATTCACTTTCGAGTTATCTCAAGACTTAGTTTTAGAGAGTAAGGCTTCCTTGTTGAACAAAGACATGGACATTTCCAGGTTGGTTGTGTACATACTGCAAGTTAAGAAAGAGAAGAAGAAGCAGGTTGAGTTAGGGGAGAGGCAGGGCAAGAAGTTTAGATTTTTTTATTAGGGTAGTGGCCATCAGTAGATAGGAAGGGATGGTGAAAAGTGGTCTGAGAAAAAGGGGGGCAATTTTGGATCTTGCTCGACAACTAGTGCTCCCTACCTAAAAAAGTTGGGTGATAGGCATTTTCATGGTGGTGATAACTTTATGGCACAGGGTGCCCAATCTCAGGATAGTAGGGCTCAATCAACTCCATAATATCCTCCTTGTAGATTTTATAGTCAATTACATAGGGGTTACTGTGATGAAGAAAAGGACAAGTGCTTCAACTGCGGTTAGCTAGTGCAATGATTAGAAACTGTCCTGTTGGTAAGGTTGCTTCTGGGGAAAACAAGGTTCTTGTTTCCTTCTTTTCAGCTCTGGCACCAAAGGGTGAACCATCTAGTTTTGGCACTAGTAGGAACCATCTTTATGCTCTCACTACCCGTCAAGAGTCTAAGGCATCGTCTAGTGTCATTACTGGTATGTTGAAACTCTTTTATCGAGATGTGTATTGTTTGCTTGATCTGAGGTTGACTCTTTCTTATGTAACCCCTTTGTGGTTGTGCTTTTGGTTTCTGTCCCTAGTATGTTTTGAACTCTTTTTCTATTTCTACCCCAGTGGGTGACTCTATGGTGGCTAGAAGAGTCTATAGTGGTTATGTGGTGTTTGTGGGTGGTCGGGAGACTTTGATGGATCTATTTCACTTAAATATGGTTGATTTTGATGTCATATTGAGGATGAATTGGTTACACTTGTGCTATGTGTCTCTAGACTGTTGGATCCATCATGTTGTCTTTAAATTCCCTGATGAGCCGGTTATTGAATGGGAGGGTGGTTCCTTAGCTCCTAAGGGGAAGTTCATATCATGTCTTTAAGCTCAGAGATGTCTCTATCATCTGGTTTGGGTTAAATATTCTAACTTAGAGTGTCCTTTGCATTTTGTCTCGGTGGTAAATGAATTTCCTAATGTCTTCCCTGATGACCTTCCTAATGTCCCTCCCAATAGGGAGATTGAGTTTGGGATTGATCTTGTGTTGGACACTCATCTGATCTCTATTCCTCCTTATAGAATGGCTCCAGCTGAGTTGAAAGAGCTTAAGAAGCAACTAAAAGATCTTTTAGACAAGGGTTTCATCCATCCTGGTGTGTCCCCGTGGGGTGCACCGGTGTTATTAATGCATAAGAAGGATGATTCCCTTTGTGGGTGTGTTTGGTATGACGGAAAATGTTTTCTAGAAATTTTTTTCCTATTTTCCCTTGTTTGGTTGTAGTAAAATATTGGAAAAACATTTTCCAAGATAACTCATTTTCCTTTATTTGAGGGAAAATGACTTCCCTCATGGACCAAAGGAAGTTATTTTCTAGAAAATGACAAATGCAACTTATGCCCCCACCCCCACCCCAACAACACTCATATTCACATGACTCAAAAAATTCACATTTCTCAAAAATTTACATTACTCAAAAATATTTTTCACTGTGTTTTGCTTCAATTTTTTACTGATTGAAATAAAAAATAGTGAAGCCTGAATTTTTCTCATTTCCAATGTTCGTTGAATGTATTGTTATTTTCATACGCATAGAGGAAGACTTACCTATGTTACTTGTTTCACGAGGTTGAATAAGGTTGTCGTTCCATTATATTTTTATTGATTGTAGTGTCTTGAGATTGTACTGACAAAATGTTAAAGTGTCTCCTATATTTGCTAATTAATAGTTGCTTAAATTTAGTGATTGTAATATTTTAGTATTCGATATTGATATTATTTGTTATGCTTAAATTAGTTCTTACAAATTGTTAAGTTGCTAGAGGCACTGATATACTAGTTAACAATTAGTAGTATTTTCTATAAAAAAAATTCACTCACCAATCAAACACTAGAAAATATTTTTCTAAAAAATATTTTCTAGTCACCACCTAAACACTATAAAATATTTTTTGGAAAATATTTTCCACTCACCAACAAAACATGAGAAAATAAGTAGAAAACCAACTTATTTTCCAAGAAAATATTTTCCCATCATACCAAACACACCCTGTATGTGTATTAATTACCGGCAGTTGAATAAGGTGACAGTAAATAATAAGTATCCTCTTTCAAGGATAGATGATTTGTTTAATCAGCTTCAGGGTGCTAAGTTTTTTTCCAAGATTGATCTTCGATCCGGATATCATCATTTAAAGATTAGGGAGGCGGATATCTCTAAGACTGCTTTCGAACACGATTTGGGCATTTTGTGTTCCTGGTTATGCCTTTTTGGTTGACCAATGCCCCAGTGGCATTTATGGATTTGATGAATATGGTCTTTTGTCAGTTTTTAGATTTATTTGTCATTGTGTTTATAGATAATATTTTGGTGTACTCTAAGAGAGGTGAATCGTGCTAATAGCTCCACATTGTGTTACAAACCCAAAAAGAGCAATAGTTGTACGCCAAGTTTTCAAAATGTGAATTTTGATTGAATATTATCACTTTTCTGGGTCACATCATTCTTAGTGAAGGGATCATGGTGGATCCTCAAAGAGTGGCAATGGTTAAAAAGTGGTCTAGACCTACGACTCCAACCGATATTCGGATCTTCTTAGGTTTAGCTAGTTACTGTAGGAGGTTTGTGAAGAGTTTTTCCTCTATAGCTACCCCATTAACAAAGTTGACTCAGAAAAAGTTAAAGTTCTTATGGCCATATGCTTGTGAGGGTAGTTTCGAGAAGTTGTAGGATAAGCTAACTTCGGCTCCAGTCTTGACCTTATGGGAAGGCATGGATGGATTTTTGGTATATTATGATATGTCCTATGTGGGGCTTGGTTGTATTTTTATGAAGCATGGCAAGGTGATAGCATATGCCTCTAGAAAGTTGAAGGTGCATGAGAAGAATTATCCAATTCATGACTTGGAGTTATTAGTTGTGGTATTTTCATTGAAAATTTGGCGTCACTATCTTTATGGTGTGCATATGGATATCTTTTTTGATCATAAGAGCCTGCAGTATGTGTTCACTCAAAAAGAGCTTAACCTCAGGCAAAGAAGATGGCTTGAGCTCCTCAAGAATTATGACATGAGTCTTCACTACCACCCAGGTAAGGATAACATTATTGTTGATGCTCTTAGAAGGTTATCCATGGGAGTCTGGCTCATATGGATAAGGAGAATCGAGAGTTGGTGAATTTTATTCACCATTTGGACAACCTTGGAGTTCGTCTCTTAGATTCTGGGGATGGTGGTGCATTTATGTAGGAAGTGGTGCGATCATCTCTTGGTGCTGAAATCGAGGAAAAGCAGAGTTTAGATCCTATCTTGATGAGGATCAAGGGAGATGTAGCTATGCAGAAGGTGATGGACTTCGAGATTAGTGGTGATTAAGGGTGGGCATTCGGGCGGTTTGGTCTGATGTTTAATATCGGTTTGATTTATCAGTTTTTGGATTGACAAAAATGACATCCGTAGTCAAACTGAAATAAATTTGGTTTGGTTCGGTTTTTTACAAATTCGGTTCGGATATTTTGGATTTTTATTTTGGTTTGAAACATTGAAGTAGATAGCCTCTCTTTTTCATAACTGAGCATTTAAAATTGATGGATTTTTTTAGAAAAATTATTTTTTCAAACCTATTTTTCATTTCCAAATATAAATAACTCAACATGGATGAAACGAAATGAAATAATCATAAGCTTAACATAATACATAACGTCATTAATCATTACATATAATATAACCTTGCATAAATAGTCTACAAAACAACACAAAACTCATAAAAATAGTCCATGAAACAACCTGCTTTCTGCATTAATAGTCCATAAAATATTTGAGTCACTAAAATAATCCATAAACAGCCTGCGGCGTATGTGAATGTGCTATTAAATGATAATTATGAATGTGAATTACTAAATATTGTATATCTATAATATAATATTTTATATATATAATATTATATTATATATATAATATATATAATAAAATATTTATATTATTTATTTATTTCTAAAATTTTGGTTTTTCGGTTTAACCGAATTTAAAAAAAATGAAAACCAAACTGAAATTTTAAAATTACAAATCAAATCCGATCCGAAAAACCAAAAAACCAAAACCAAAATTAAATTTTGGTTTGGTTTTTTGGTTTTTTCGGTTAAAACCAAAATATGCCCAGCCCTAGTGGTGATGGTACTTTTTGGTACCAAGAGAGATTATGTGTGCCCGATGTAGATGATTTACGAGAGAGGATCTTGGTCGAGGCGCATGAGTCACGCTATGTGGTTTATCCTAGTTCGACGAAAATGTATCATGACCTTAAGGAAATGTATTGGTGAAACAATATGAAGCAGGATGTGGCTAGTTTTGTGGCCAAGTGCATGGTGTATCAGCAAGTAAAAGGTAAGCACATGAGGCCCAGAGGATTGTATCAAGAAATCGAGTTGCCAGAGTGGAAGTGGGAATGATCAACATAGATTTTGTTACCAATCTTAGTCCCGAAATCAATTTGATTTGGTTTGGGTCTTCGTGGATAGGAAGACTACGTCTGCTCACTTCTTGCCAGTGCAGAAAAATTTCTCGATTGAGGATTATGCAAGGTTGTATCTCTAAGAGATTGTGAAGTTTCATGGAGCACCGGTTTTTATCATCTCATATCGGGATGCACAGTTTTCATCTCACTTTTGGCGGTCGTTTTAGAAAGGGTTGGGGACTAAGGTGAATCTGAGTACTACTTTCCACCCGTAGTTGGATGGGATGCTAAAAGTACTATTCAGACATTGGAGGATATGCTTCGTGATTGTATTATTGACTATTGTGGTTGTTGGGTTAAGCATTTACCTCTTGTAGAGTTTGACTACAATAATAGATACCACTCTAGCAATTGGATGGTTCCGTTTAAAGCCTTGTATGGTAGGAAGTATAGGTCTCCTATTAGCTTGTTCAAGGTTGGTGAGGCGGGGATGTTTGGCCCAAATTTTGTTCACCAAGATATGGAGAAGTTGAAGATGATTTGGAATAGGGTTAAAGCTATCCAAAGTCTCCAAAAGTACTATGCGAATGTGTGGCATAGAAAGATAGAGTTTGAAGTTGAGGATAGAGTGTTCTTAAAGGTGTCTCCTATGAAAGGAGTAATGCGATTTGGGAATAAGGGAAAGCTTAGTCCCCAATATATGGGTCCATACTTGATTCTTAGGAGGGTTGGTAATGTTGCATATGAGTTGGAGTTGCCTTCTAGTCTGAGCTCCATTCACCCGATATTCCATGTTTCCATGTTGAGGAAATATGTAGGTGATCCATCGCAGATTGAACCTATCAAAGATATTGGTATTTCAGATTCCCTGTCTTATGAGTATATCCCAGTTTAGATCTTGGATCGAAAAGTCCATCAGTTGTGGACCAAGGATGTAACTTCGATAAAGGTTCTATGGAGAAACCACAAGGTAGAAGAAGCAACTTGGGAAGCTGAAGAGGACATGAAGTCCAAGTATCCATTCCTATTTTCTCCTCCAAAAATTCATGCGTAAGGTATGTGTTGTTATTAAAATCATTATTTTCTAACATAGTGTTGCGCCCCAAGAGCACACTCAAGTGTACGTGGTCTCACCAAGTAATACAATAGCCTCAAAAAAAGTTAAATATCGATCCCCTCAGAGACTTGTGTTAACAACTATCCTATTCTAGTTTAACTATTTAGATTAAAATAGTGCAATCGTAACCAAAAGAGTTTTGAACGTTATAGTTAAAAATAAACTAAAGCAATGCAAAAAAGTAAAGATTTTGAAAAATCAATGGATGAAAACCCGGGGTTAAAGCACTATGAACAATCATACTACGTTATTGAACCTTATTCATTAGATTACTTATCTTTGTTGTTGATTTGTAGGGTTTATTGCATGATCATGTTATCTTGAGCCTCTAATCGTCTACCTAACATGGACATTACAATTACATCGTTGAGTGGAGATGTAATAATCCAATTAAATGCATAAAACTATCATCCTACGTGTGAACCAAGCATGGTTTTGAGGTATATCTCTATCCTAGTTGCTAATTCAAATTCCTTATTTTATAAAAGAATAAGAACCTTATTCTATCTATCCCCACGTTCTATCTTCTAATTCCCCCTCTCGAGATCATAAAGTCAACAATATATGTATTCTAAGGGTCGTGAATCCTTAAAATTGTTCAAACAAGGATAAATAAACAACCAAATATGATAAGCAATCCAAACAAATCAATTCAAAGCGAAAGTAAACATGTTCTTGGACTTAACCCCGAAAATAAGGCATTTAGCCACTAATCGACATAACTGTAATCAATATAGTTGAATGCATGATTAAATCTATTAAAAATCTAAACTAAAGAGAAATAAACCCTAAAAGAAATATTGAGCAACCCCTCTCCAAAGTCAAAGACATCCAACATTAATTTCAATATGTATAAGTTCATGTATTTGTAGGAGTGTGAAATTTTTGTGTGTTGACTAAGCCTAGTGAAACACCCAAGAATGTGGCCTTGCAAAAATTTTTGGTTTTGAGCATGACTAACCAAGGTATGATTGGACAAGCCACTTGTATACTTAGTCACGACTCGTACCCACCTTGACCTCCCATTTCGTACCTTGATAAGTCCATGAGGGTAACACGCTATCCACTATATAACATGGTCTCTCCTTGGTTGTAACCAATGCATATGAGTTATATACTACTCAACTGTATAGAGCGAAGCCTCAAACCAAGTGGATTATTGTTGTCATGAGTGAAGCTTACGAGTTAGGGGTGAGTCGTACCCTTTGAATATGACTCAAAGGTGCCTGCTCGTACCCACAATAGTATGGTTGACCTATGAGAAGTCTAGGGTACGATTTAGGATACCACTTGTACCCTAGGGTACAATTACTAAGGTAACTATATGGGGAAGTCGTACCCCTGCTCGAGCTCACTTCTCAGCTTTTAACCAAGGGCCTTGTGGTCATTTCCCTTGCCTAAAACCCTAACCTCTTTCACTATATAAGTGTATATGACCTTCCTAATCTCATTTTAAGTGGATATAACATCCTAAATTCTGTCATAAACACTATCAAAGTTCTTAGAGCAAGATTGGAGACTAGGGTTTGGAGGATGTGCATTTAGAGGCAAGAAGAGTCAAGTTGTCTTGGTTATTCAAGTTGTTTAAGGCATGTATATCTTCCCCTTTCTAAATAACTCTAAACCCATGTATTTCACACTTGGATTAGTAAGTGTACATGGTGGTTTTGAAATCAAATGAAAAGGGTTTTATTGCCTTATGATGAATAATGATGATTCTTGCTTAGACTTAGGTTTATACATGTTAATGATGATAAATTATACTTGTGGATACTTTTTGTATGTGTTTTAACATGAGGGTCTTGATTAACCCTAATCTTGATGATTTCTACCATGAAAATAGCCTTGTTATAGGTATGCACGCAAGGTGCTTGTAAAAAAGTCTAAGTGAATTATCTAGTCAATTGTTAGTGATGTGTTGAACTAGGGAAATGTCCCAATAGTGATGAATGATTGATAAATGTTATTGTATATATATTGAGAACCATGTATGGTGAAATTGATGATATTGTTGGATTAATCACTAATAAGAGGTTGAAACCCTAAACATGAAAATAAACTTGATGCATGTGTTGAACCTAAATATGTGAGAAGGTGTAAGCTTGCTAATGAAATATGAGTGGTTATGTGGGTCTTGATGACTGTAAATGCTATTAATGATATTTTGAATCAAGGCATTAGGTCTATTAACATGATGAGTGGTTAAATGGTCTTGTGAAGGCCAAATGTGTATCTAGAGAATTGGTCTAGTGAACATGAATGAGTCATGATAATGTCTAAATGAATGTGAATACTTGTAGATGGTTGGTTAAAGCCTTGTTGGCCATGTATTGAGCTATAATGATTGTAAATGCTTGGTAAATGTTTGATAAGAACATTGTTAAGCATATAATGGATTAGCTTATGGCTTTAAACGGGGTGGTGGCCTTATAAGTGTGAATGTTTGATAAATGGTATTGTGTTGATGTTGTGATCTATGTAATTTATTGAACTATGACCAAGTTGGTTTGTTGGCTAAGAATAAGGGCTCAATTCCCCAAGCTTGAACTTAAAATTGTGTGCAGAACTAAAGTGTGGTATAGAAATGTTAATGAAAAATGAATGGGATAGTAAGGGTCTTGATGACCACCGATTGAATTGCATGATGATTTGAATTGAGACATTAGCCTAATAAAGTGTTAAATCGATGAATATTACCTTGAAGACCTTATGGTCTCATGTAGGTCTTGATGACCATAAATGAATTATATGATAAATGAGTTAAGGCATTGGCCTATTTGAAATGGTTGAGCAATAAAGGCTCCTATGAGTTATTTCAGCATCAGGGCCAATTTAGTAGACCTACTCAGATCACACTTTATATTACCGATGGAGGCCAGTCTAGATTTAGTTATTGTCCTGGCCAAGGTCGTGGTCGGTCTTTGAGGGATTCATCTTCATACTATTTTAGTCATGTTTTTTATTCTAGGTCAGCCAGATCTTCTGGGTTTAGTCCAGTACATGAGGAATGTTATGGTTGTGGAGCATTTTGTCACTTTTTGAGGGAGTGCCCTAGTCGTAGAGTGATTGTTCCTTCAGCTCAGAGTGTTCCACCTATTAGTTTTGTTCATTCCTTAGCTATAGGTGGTATATATGTCCGTAGGGATGGTCCCAAGGGGTACTCGTGGAGGTTCTCAGGCAGATAGGATGTGAGGTCAGTCAGGAGCCCAGCCACATAGTAGGCGTGGTCAGTTGTATGCAGTACCTGCTAGACACGAGGTTGAATCTTAGAATAATGTCATACATGCACAATTTTGGTGTTTTTGTCTTTTGCTTTATTTTATCCAAGATACACTTATGCTTATGTGTCTGCTTATTTTTCCCTATAGTTAGAGTTATCTTGGGATTTATTATCTATGTTATTATGTATATCTACTCCCGTGGGTGATTCTTTAGTAGTGAATTAAATTTTCAGATCATGTGTCATGACAATTAGAGATGTTGCTACTCTTACTGATCTTATTATAGTGGACATGGTAGATTTTGATATGATTCTAGGCATGGAATGGTTATCCCGCTATCATGTTGTCCTAGATTCTTTTGCTAAAACTGTTACCTTAGCCATCCCCGGCATACCCCCAATCATGTGGCAGGGAGCTATTAGCCATGAGCCAATGGGGATTATTTCTTATATGTATACTAGGAGGCTTATTTCAAAGGGTTGTGAGTCTCATCTTGCTTATGTTTGTGATGTTAGTGTGGAGAGCTCGTTGCTTCACTTTGTTCCTATAGTTCATGAGTTTCCTAATGGTTTACCTAAGGATCTACCTAGCCTTCCTCTTAATCGTAGTGTTGAGTTTGTTATTGATTTTGAGCTGGGCATGAGACCTATTTCTATGGCACCTAATTATATAGATCCTGCGGAGCTTAAGAATCTAAATTCTAAGCTTTAATATCTTCTTAGTAAGGGTTTTATTAGACCTATTGTGTCTTCTTGGGGAGCTTATATGTTGTTTGTGAAGAAAAAAAATGGCTCTATGTGTATGTGTATTGATTATAGGTAACTTAATTTTGTGACGGTGAAGAATTGTTATCCTATGCCTCACATTGATGTGAACTATTATCATATATCTTACATTGATGATTTTTTTGACCACTATTAGGGAACATTAGTGTTCTATAAGATTGATTTGAGGTCTGGTTACCATTAGTTGAGGATTCAGACTGAGGATATCCCAAAGACAGCCTTTAGAACCTCTTATGGTCATTATGATTTCCTAGTAATGTCTTTTAGGTTGACTAAAACCCTATTTACATTTATCAATTTGATGAACTGAATGTCCAGGCCTTATTTGGATTCTTTCATGATTGTGTTCATCGACGACATCCTTGTCTATTCGAGAAGTAGAGAGGAGATGTGTAGCATTTGATTATTATGCTCCAGACTTTAAGAGATTATACACTTTTTGTTAAATTCTCTAAGTGTGAGTTTTGGCTTAAGTTGGTGACATTCCTTAGGCATGTGGTGTCTAAGGATGGGATTAAGGTAGACCTGGTGAAGATTGAGGTTCTTAGTGAATGGGACAGGTCTACATCTCCGACTGAGGTTTGTAGTTTGATTGGCTTAGCCGATTATTATAAATGATTCATTGAGGGTTTTACTACTATTTTAGTACCTATGACTAGATTGACTCGTAAGGAGGTTCCTTTTTTATGGTTCAAGGAGTGTGAGTCGAGCTTTGGAAAGCATAATAATTTTCTTACTCGACTCCTATTTTGGCTCTTCTTGTTGAGGGTAAAGGATTCACCATTTATTAAGATGCTTTTAGTGTTGGTCTAGGTTGTGTATTGAAGCAGAAAGGTCATGTTTAGGTAGCTAAAGGTGCATAAGTGCAACTACCATACTCCTGATTTGGAGTTGGCGGCGGTAGCTTTTGCACTTAAGATTTGGAGGTACTATCTTTATGGAATGCATTGTGAGACTTTTATAAATCATCACAATCTTCAACATCTTAAGACCCATAGAGAGCTTAATGCTAAGCAGCGAAAATGGATGAAGTTGCTTAAGGATTATGAAATCTCTATCTTGTATCATCCAGGTAATGCGAACATAGTAGCAGATGCCTCGAGCCAAAAGGCAGTAAGTATGGGTAGCTTGGCTTGTATTTTAATTTCTCAGAGGTCGTTGGCATAGTCCATTTAGTCCTTAGCCAACTTGTTGTGTGACTTGATATTTCAGACCCTCGGAGGATTCTTGCTAGTATGGAGGTGAGGTCCTTACTATTTGAGTAGATTCTGAGTTGTCAGTTTAAGGATAAGAGGCTTGGCATCATCCGCGATCAGGTGTTGAGTAGTGAGTCTAAGAGTACTACCATTAATTCTAAGACTTTCTTGAGATTTAATAGCCTCATTTGTTTCTCGAGGATCGATGAAGAGGGATACCATTGATTCTAAGAGTGTCTTGAGATTGAATAGCCGCATTTGCATCCCAAGGATCGATGACTTAATTCTATTGATTTTGCATGAGGCTTATAGATCTAGGTATTCTATTCATCTGGGTACAGCCAAAATGTATACAGACTTAAGATAGCATTATTGGTGGAGTGTCATGAAGATAAATGTGGCAGACTTTGTAGCTTGTTGCCTATGTTATCAGCAGGTGAAGGACGAGCATCAGCGACCTGGTGGATTGATTCAGAGGTTACCCATTCTCAAGTGGAAGTAGGAGAAGATTACCATGGACTTTGATAGTAGTTTACCACGTACTTCCCATGGTTTCGATGGTATTTGGGTCATTGTGAATCTATTGACCAAGTTGGCACATTTTATTCCTATTCAGCTATCCTTCAATGCTGAGAAGTTAGCTCTTATCTATGTTCGTGAGATAGTCTATTTGCACGGTGTACCTATATATATTATTTCAGACCATGGTTCAATGTTCACTTCTAGATCTTAGAGATCTTTTAAGGAAGAGTTAGATACTCAAGTGGATCTTAGTACAACCTTCTATCCTTAGATCGATGGTCAATCAGAGCAAACTATTCAGGTTTTTGAGGATATGTTCTAAGCCTGTGCTATAGACTTTGGAAGTCAGTAGGAGCAGCACTTAGCTTTGGTAGAGTTCGCATATAATAGCAGTTACCATTCAAATATTGAGATGATGCCTTTTGAGGCTTTATATGGTAGGTGGCGCCATTCCCCGATTATAGGGTTTGAGACTTTCGATATTAGACCCATGGTACTGGATTGCTTCAGGAGTCATCGGATAGAGTCAGAGTGATTCAAGATAGGTTGAGGGTGGCTGTAAAACCCCTTGAAATTTTGATCATTTTATTATTGACCCTCTCGCATGCGTAATGTCAATTTTTGACTTAAATTATGTTTAAGGGTGTTAAAAGGATATTTTAGAAAAGTTTTGGATTTTTCAAAAGAGGTTCGGGGTCATTTTGTACATTATTAATGGTTGGAATAGGGGACATGGATTTCTCCAAATTGGATGAATTTTGACTTAGAATTGACATTAACCTCAACCCTCTTTGTAATCTTGGTTTTAAATATGGCAAAATTGCATATTTTAACTTGTTTTGAACCATATGCATTGCATTAATGAATAAATGGATATAAAAATGGATTTGGATGGCCTTGGTGGACATGGTTTGGATTTTAAATGGAACTTGGGAGTCAATGTGGTTATGTGTATTGGTTTGGCATATTTAATTTAGCTTGCAAGCATAATGGTGTGATGATTCCAAGTGGTAAATGCCTTAACACTCCTAGGTTAATGGATTAGTTTATGTGCAAATTGTTTTAATTTAGGCTTAAAAGGAGTTGTGTAGCTCAACATGAATGTAAAAGTTTTGGAGGACGAACACTAGAGACTACGTTTGCCGGCATTGGGGGTCTATCTGACCGTGTTCTTGGTGCACACGTGATATATATATTTTTGGGAAGGTTATTGCCCATGGTGACTTTAGTTTTTCCTTGGTTCGTGTGGCTAACACGCACTAGGCCTTTTCAAAAAGGAGAGTTGAACCCATATAGACCATGGGTGCCTTCGGGATGGATCGAGCTACACAGTTTAGATTAAATCTTTACACTTTTATGTTCATGACCCTTTTCCCTATCCCCACATCCTATATAAATGTTTGTAAGTGGTTTTGACTAATTTTGGACATGGCATTATGTTATTAATTTCCCTGAGTTACATGTCCGTGCTTATCCCACTGACCATCCTAGGACGCTACATCATTTCATGATATAGGGTCTGAAAATTTTTTTGTTGCTCCTGTGCAGCATTAGATGGTTGAGCATGTTTGTTAAGTTGTTGTGAAGTGGTGAGGATCCATCCTTCTAAGGCCTTATCATTTTATTATTCTTTCTTTATTGACTCAGTACTTTTGGATTCTTTTTGGTCATAGTCGGGGGCATGTCCCGACTTAATTGTCATTCTAGTTTTAGAGGCTATTGTGGATAAGGGTGGGTGGGTTGTTGTTTTGACTCTTAGTATCTTTTGAGTCATCTATTCATATTTTAATACTATCTTAATTGGCTTTTTCTTTATTATTATTATTGTGCTCTTGAGGTTACGCTAAGGGGGTGGTCTCCAGTCAATAGTGGGCTTGAGATACCCGTCATGACTAGGCCCTGGTTTGGGTCATGACAAGCTTAGTATCAAAGCACAAGGTTGTTGGGTGTCCACAAATTCGTGTCGAGTAGAATCCTTTTTATGGGTGTATGGCGCGCCACACTTATAAGGAGGAGGATACAAGGCATTTAAGAATGTTTCCCTTTCTTGTGTTCTATTTCGGGCTATAGAGTCTAATGTTATGAAAATTCTCTAACTTCTAGCTTCCTTGCGTTCCAGATCATGCCTCCCTAAAGAGCTAATGTTCATAGAAACTCTATTGGAACCTCTGTTCCGCCTGAGGAGAATATGGAGGGGACTTGCCCTATTAATGGAGTGCAGACCCAGTGTGGGTCCCTGCTTCTAATTGTACTGCTCCACGTGGAGTTCCATGGGTCCACATTAGTGCTCCTAGGGCTTCCTAGGTTGATGGTACTTCTGCCCAGATGCCTCAGTGAGATATCTCTAATGTAGAGTTCCATCAATCTATTCACTTTCTTAAGCAATTGTGGCATCTCATTCTCGCCAGTCTAATTGTGTTATTTTTGTTGCTCCTCTTTTTGAGGTCACTCTGGTTTGCCAGTTCATGAGGTTGAATCCCCCAACCTTTGATCCTCAAGGTTTTTTTTTATGAGATAGAGAAGATTTTTAGAGTGATACATGCTACTAATTTGAAGGGTGTAGAGTTTGTTGTGTATCATCTGAAAGACATAGCTTATCAGTGGTATGAGTGGGAACAGCTGAGAGGTGATGATGTTGAGCCAACAGTGTGGGCAGATTTTTTAGGTGCCTTCCTTAATCATTTCTTTCCCTAGGAGATGAGGAAAGAAAAGGCAGAGGAATTTGTGAATCTGGAGCAAGGTAAGATGGGTGTGAAAGAATATGCATAGAAATTTTAGCAGTTGTCTCATTATGCTCCATAGTCAGTGTCTACCATGAGATCCAAGATAAGGAAGTTTGCTTTGGGGTTGTCTCATGACTTGGTATTAGAGTGCAAGGCCGCAATGTTGAACAATGATATGGACATCTCCGTACCTGTGGTTTGTATGCAGCAGGTAGAGGATAAAAAGAAAAGGTAGGCAGAGATGGAAGAGAGGCATAATAAGAAGTTCATATATTTAGAGCAAAGCGTAAATCACCAAAATAGTGGGAAAAATAATAAGCACCAGACCAAGAAGAAGACTTGGGGAAATTCTATTTCATATCTGTAGGCAAGTGCTCCTAATCCTAAGACGTCTAGTTATCATCGTTTTCAGACTAGCAATGGTCCTAACAGGGTACCCAGTCTCAGGCTAGTGGAGCTCAGACAACCCTATATTATCTTCCTTGTAGATTTTGCGGACAGCTTCACCGTGGTTATTGTGATGGGGGAAGGAACTTGTGCTTCAAATGTGGTCATCCTAGACATTTGCAAAGGAATTATCCTGCAGCTAAAGTTGCTACCGAAGAAATAAGGTCTCGGTCGCCACTTCTAGTATCGACACTGGTTGAAATTATCTCTATTCACTTTCTACTCATCAGGAGTCTGAGGCATCTCCTATTGTTGTTACTGGTACGTTATAGCTCTTCTCCTATGATGTTTACTGTTTTCTTGATCTGGGTTCTACCTTATCCTATGTAACCTCGTATGTGGTCGTGCATTATTGTTTTGGTCCTAAAAATATTTTCAACCCCTTCTCTATTTCTACTTCTGTGGGTGATTCTATAGTTGCTAAAAAAATCTTTAAGGGTTATGTGGTGTCCATATTTCATAGAGAGACATAGGTGGATCTGATAGAGCTCGACATGGTAGATTTTGATGTGATCTTAGGGATGGATTAGCTTCATCCGTTCTATTCATCTCCAGATTGTAGGACCCAAAAGGTCAATTTTTCATTTTTCTAATAAACCAGTGATCGAGTGGGAGAGAAGTTCCTTAGTGCCCAAAAGAAACTTTATTTCCTATCTTAAAGCTCAGAAATTAATTTCAAATGGTTGTCTATATCATCTAGTTTGAGTGAAGGATTTTGACTCTGAAAGTCCTTTGCAATCTATCGTTGTGGTTAATGAATTTCCTGAAGTGTTTCCCGATGATCTTCCTAGAATTCCATCCGATAGGAAAATAGACTTTGGTATTGATCTTCTACCAGATACTCGTTCTATTTCCATTCTTCTTTATAGAATGGCTCCGGTTGAATTAAAGAAACAATTTAAAGATTTTCTTGATAAGGGCTTTATTCGTCCTAGTGTTTATCCATGGGTTCCTCCTGTACTTTTCGTGCAAAAGAAAGATGGGTATCTTCAGATGTGTATAGACTATCATCAGCTTAATAAGGTGACAGAGAAAAATAAGTACCCTCTTCCTAGGATTGATGACCTTTTTATCAGCTTCAGGGTGCTAGGTGTTTCTTTAAGATTGATCTCTATTCGGGCTATCATTAGTTGAAATTAGGGAGGTTGATATTTCCAAGACTTCCTTCCAAACCCGGTATGGTCATTATGAGTTCTTGATTATGTCATTTGGGTTGACTAATGCTTCGACTGCTTTCATGGATCTTATGAATCGAATTTTCAGGCAGCTTCACGATTTATTTGTTATAGTTTTCATTGATGATATCTTGGTATACTCTAAGAGTGAGGAGGATCATGTCAACCACTTTCAAATTATGTTGCAAACTCTTAAGGACCAGAAGTTGTATGCAAAAAATTTTAAGTGTGAATATTGGGTAAGTGTTGTGACCTTTCTTAGGCATATTGTTTCTAGTGAAGGGATCAAGCTGGATCCACAGAAAATTGAGGAAGTTAAGAAGTGGACTAGACCTATGACTCCAACCAACATTAGGAGCTTCTTGGTCTTGGTTGGGTATTATAGGAGATTTGTAGAGAGTTTCTTATCTATTGGTGCTTCATTGACGAAGTTAACTTAGAAGAAGTTTAAGTTTTTGTGGTTAGATAGTTGTAAAGGTAATTTTGAGAAATTTAAGGATAAGTTGACTTTGGCTCTAGTCTTGACCCTACCTGAGGGTACACATGGTTTTGTTGTGTTTTGTGATGCGTGTCATGTGGGACTGGGTTGTGTTTTGATGCAGCATAGTAAGGTTGTAGCCAATGCTTCCAGGAAGCTTAAGGTTCACAAAAAGAATTATCTGACTCATTATTTAGAGTTGAAAGCTGTAGTTTTTGCTTTGAAGATTTGGCGCCATTATTTGTATGGGGTGCATGTGGATATCTATTTAGCTCATAAGAGTTTGCAGTATGTGTTCACTCAAAAGGAGTTGAATCTCAGGCAGAGGCGGTGACTCGAGTTACTCAAGGATTATGACATGATTTTGCACTACCATCCAGGTAAAGCTAACATTATTGCAGATGCTCTTAGCAGGTTGTCCATGGGGAGCTTATCTGACGTGGATGAGAAGAAGAAAGGATTGATGAAGGAAATTCAATAGTTGGCTAACTTGGGAGTTCATCTTTTGGACTCAAAGGATGAAAGAGTAATTGTTCAAGAGATGGTTAAATCATCTCATGGTGCTAAGGTGAAAAAGAAGCAGGATTTAGATCCCATATGCAGATTAAGGAAGGCATAGGTCAACAAAAGGTTATGGCATTCGAAATTGAGGGATATTGTATCTTCAGGTATCAAGGTAGGTTGTGTGTTCCTAATGTTGATGTGGCGGAAACGATCGATGTGGTGGAGCTACACTGCCTTGGGATTGAGTACCTTGCGTCCTCCATCCACTATTAGACTGAGGGTTTGTAATACCCCGATCATTCCTTAAGCCTAAATCTGTCCTTTTGAATGGATATGTATGACTTCCAATTTCATCAAAATCCGACATCGGATTAGTAAGTTATGGCCGTTTTACTGAATGTTATCGGATAGCCCAGGTTTGACGGACGACCTGGTAGACCGTCAGGTCCTTGGTGAACCGTCAAGTGTCCCGTCAAGCCAAGGCAGTAGCTCTCTTTTTGGGATGTCGTGTGACGATCAAAGTGGTGGATCGTTACAAAGTTGACGGACCGTCAAGGTGTCCGTAAGATCGAGACAAAATGTCTTATTTCTGACCCTCAAGTGACGAACGACTTGGTGGACCGTCACTTTTCTGACGGACTGTCAGGTCAACCGTCACGTTGAGGCAGAATGTTCCACTTTTGGTGTTCGAGTGACGGACAACTTGGTGGACCGTCAGTCCCTCTGCCGGGCCGTCAGGTCAACCGTCACAGGCCCCGATCAGCAAATTTCAGCATTTTTCAAAAGGGCATCTTGGTCATTTCCGCTCCTTGTGGCCTTATATATATATAGAGAGAGAGAGAGAAGAAAAGATCATTTTCTCTCCATTTCTCTCTAAAATTCTTTCAAGAATTCTCTAGAAACCTAAGGTTTCTTCCAAGATCCAAAATCCAATCTTCTTCCAAATAAATTCAAGAATCCTCCATAGTGATTCAAAGTGATTCAAAAACTGAGTTCCCCAAGTCAAAGGCATTAAGGATCTTGGCTCAAAAGTGTTAAGAAGAAGTTCCAAACAAGTTTCTACACCTTCAAAATCAAAATCCAAGGTATGTGGAGTTTCAACAAGAACACTCCTTTCGTTCTTGTGCCTAAAGATTTACTTTCTATTATTGATTTACATGATTTTGCAAGTGGGTTTACACCCAAATTTCTTTATGTATGATTTATGAGACTTGAGTTGAATAAGCTTGATATTTATGGTTATTTCACCATCATGCTTCTTAAATTAAGTATTTTCTCCATGAGTTGTATATAGTTATTATGTATTGATGATTTCTAAGCAATTTTAGTCAAGTTCCATGAGTTGAATATTTTTATTACGAATTGATGATTTTTGAATGATTTGAGACAACTGTCATGAGTTATGCCTTTCCATGAGAAATTCGACTATTGAATGTATATTGATATGTGAAATTGAGAGGCAAGAATGAGTCTTATAATGTTTCCATGAAGTTTTTGATATATGAAATGATTTGATAGACAAATGCACTTCATATTGAGAAAGCTTGTGTTGAGTTGAGTCGAGTTTGGAATCCACAAGATGCTTATGATTTTCAGATGAGCTAATATATTTATGTTTTAGTCTTTTTAATAGACCCATGAGTTGATACTGATTGAGGTGGTTTTCCTAATGTGTTCTGAGCTGAGTCTGAGAGGAGTATTTAGCATCGATCGGGAAATTTGGTATTTCCCCAAAACTACGTGCCACCGTAGGACTGATGTTAATAATTGTTGGCCAAAGGACGAGTATGAGATTGTGAAGATAAGATTGAGGTTGTACTCCCTGGAAAGAGTACAACACCCCTGCCAATGTGGAGTTCTCTCTTTAGGAGGGCAAAATGTTGGACTCAATGCGGCTAACATGGTGTAGTCATGTCGGTTATAAGAAACTTCCACGTCCATAATGATTTAAGTCTCTTGAGTTACCGAGTCACTCTAAGTCATGAGTTTAAGAGTTTGAGTTGAGGTAAATGATTTATGAGATTTATGAAGCATGTATTATTACTGATGATTTATCAGAAAAATGTTTCAAATAATTCAAGCGAAGAGAATTATTATGGTCAGCATACATGATTTTCCTATACATTTATGATATTATTTAAATGTTGCATCCACCCCTGCATACTCTGTACATTCCCAAGTACTGACTCCCTTACTCTTTTTTATTCTATATTTCCTCGTGATATAGGTTCAGGTGCTCAGTCTCAGCAACGACAGTGATCTTTGAGTACCTTCCTCTACACTTTTGCAGTTGGTGAGTCCTCATGGTTCGAGGACCTGTGCCTCCTATTTTTTCTTGTTAATAGATGGTTGTTTACTTTCAGTTTAGTACGAGTCAATTGGGGATATGTCCCAATGGCTCCTCAGTCCTATGTAGTAGAGGCTTTGTCAGACTAGTGTACCAGCGTGTACAGAGATTCCAGTATTTTGTTTGTACAGGGCAGTATTATTTCATGTTTCAGTATGTTCATGGCATGGTTATTCCTCTTTATCTTAGCATGATTTGCGCTATAATGAGTTCTGAAAATGATGATAAGTTTAGAGGGTTAGCTTAAGGCCACGTGTGGCCTTGAGTATCATGTGACGTCTCGGGATAGGTTCTTGGGGCGTTACAAGGTTGAAGGACCGCTGATCATTCGAAGGTCTGGGCTCTAGATGATGGTTTAGCGTTGCTCCAAAACTTTTTCTTCGACCACCTGTTACCCCAATTTCTGCCTTAGTGTTGACTGTTATTTTAGTCTGTAAACCTGGCCCTCTTGGCCTGCCTTTCTTTATCCCTTGTCTCGGCCAACCTTTTCTTCTGCTCTTCAACATGTTGCATATGAACAGACAGCCTGGAGAAATCCATATCTCTGTTCAGCATTGCCCCCTTGCATTCCAATACCAGATCATCTGAGAGACCGGATGCAAACTTTCTCATACGGGTGCTTATGTTACCTGCCAGTTCTGGGGCATAACGATATAACTGGTTGAACTTTAATGTGTACTCCTTGACACTCATTTTCCCTTGTTTCAAATTCATAAATTCTTATGCCTTCGATTCCCTCAATTCCTGAGGAAAGAAACGATCCAGAAAAACTTCCACAAAATCACCCCATACAGAAGGCTCAACACCACTATCCTTCGAATTCTCTCACTCATTGTACCACTGATTTGCCACATCTTTCAGTTGATATGCTGCCAACTCCATACTTTTAACCTCATTCACGTGCATAACTCTAAAAATCTTCTCCAACTCATCAATGAACCCTTAGGGGTCCTCCTCAACCTTCGCGTCAGTGAACATAGGTGGGTTCAGTCTCATGAATTGACCAACCCGGTTAATCTCAGATGAACCCAACACAGAACCACATCTTCAGATCGACGGGTCTGAGAGGTTACCAGTTGTGCAATTGTATGAATGGACTGTCTGAACTCAGCATTCAAAACCTCCCTCTGAGGAGGTTGGGAACGATTAACACCGGTCCGTGGATCCCGAGATGGACTGGTCGGAACAGGAAGAACTCCCGGAGTAGGAACAAACTCTGGGGTACGAGCTCTATTACGGGTCTGCATTCCCATAGGTAGGGCGGACCTCCTTAGCTTGGGCATTCTGTTCGTTGGATCGACGGGGAGGCATGTTAACTTTTTGAAACACAAGAAATCACTGATTAGAGGACATACAGACTCTACAACATGAACTAATTCATGTAAGAAGAGAGAGCTTCCTAAAAGCCTTGTAGCCTCTCGTTTATAAGTGTGGCACGCGCCACACCCATAAACAGGACTCTACCCGACGTGATTTCGCAGACATCCTGGGACCATGAACCGTGCTCTGATACTAAGTTTGTCACGACTCGAGCCGGGGCCCTGGACGTAATGAGCATGGTCAACCTCATAACTTTGAACAATTAAGAAGAAAATTCTGAATACTCTGAACACGTGACGCTCATATGCGAAATCTCTGGAAAACCACTCTACTGCTTAGCTGAACCCCGAGATTGTGCCTCAGATCCTGAAATATAGGGGTTAATACGGATGTACTGGTACGTAGAACCATCCAAAAAGAAAATACTGATACATAAAGTAAGTGAGAGCATTTCATGAAAATACATCATCATAAACCATTTGAAAATCCATGGGCATAGTAAATAGGCCGTTAAAAATAGTTCTGTAAATTAAGTCAACATCTTTGTCTTAGTTCTGAGCTAGGTGGTACACCCTACAAGTCTGATATTCCACGAACTATATGGAATCCGTCATTGACTCGGTAGGTAAGCCCCCAACCCAAGTTTGTCGCAAGAGTTGGAGTTTCTAAGTCGATACGCCACAAGGCACTAAGCTAGCGTATAATCCTTCTGGGGACATAATAACTTGTATCGGCAAAACATGATTTCGAGCAAGGAGTTTTCTGAACTCGTTCCTTCTTCGGGTAACCACCTAACATCTCTTAAGCCCATTTTTAACCGTTTTTGAACATGTATCTTTCAAAACTCAAAGTCTAAAAAAATAATTGAAATCTGACTTCTATTCTGTTCTAAGTCTGTTATGGCATTTTCTGATTTTGGTATCATCATACCAAGACTGGCAAGTCGTATGTCTTGGCCATATAATAATATACATTAATTCCTTTAATCCAATTGATTCTGTTGACCACCA
>NC_061119.1:64342119-64347236 GCF_002878395.1 Capsicum annuum | reverse complement strand
ATAATATACATTAATTCCTTTAATCCAATTGATTCTGTTGACCACCAAAACATTCAACAATGCAAGAGAATTCTTCTTATCAAACATTTATATACTATGCAAGGATGCTCTCTTTTCAACATTACAACAAACATGTGGTGGTCAATTTCTCAAAACAATCATGTAATTGAATAACTCTTAATTTGCAAATCATTAAGGTAACACAACGAGAGAGGAAATTCGTTCTTCATCTCTCAATTCATATCGTTCTTCATCTCTCAATTCATACTTCAAAACTAAAAACACATTTATACATATACACGAGTAGAGTTCAACTTAACGTAAGGCCTCAAGACCAAAATCATGCATCATATGAGAGATTTGAAATACTTACTTTTCATTGTAATTCAAGCTTTTCATGAAAACATGATTTCTCAACATTCAAAACATTAACATAAAGATTTAGCCATGCCCTTGTAGTTAGAAAAGCCTACGTACCTTAGATTAATTGGTTCGAAGAGTGGAACCGTAGCCTTGACTCTTTTCTTGAAGATCTTGGCTTAGAAGATGAATTCTTGATCTATAGGGAAGTTAGGGTTTTGTGTTGAAGGAATTTTAGTGGTATGGGCATAATATGCCCTAAAGACGTTTTAATTTCGTGTTATGGCTGAGATATGACGAGGAAAAAAAACTGAAATGCCCTCCCCAAAGTCGGAATTTAAAATTGCGAACTGCGCACCCTACGCGATTAGCGATGCGACGTGTCGAGATCGCGTCGGGCTACTATTTTGCTCATCCAATGTGCCTCCGACGCAACGCGTCGAGATCGCGGTGGGCTTCTATTTTGTCCATCCAAACGTGCCCCAAACGTTGTTCAAAAAATTCGAAACTTCTCCGGGGCCACCCTTTTACACTTCTGAACATGAATAACTTAAAAATCCACCTCCCGAGTTCAAAAGATCGATTTAGAAATCATTAAAGTTCAAGAGCTTAAAATAAATCTAAGTCATTTCAACACAGAAAAATTTTCAGATAGTTAGCTCTTTAAGCATGCTACCAAGCGAGGTATTAAGTCAAGAATGCTACAGGGCGTTACATATAATTTCCATTTTTGGTCGTTCCATCATTCCGATCCTACCGATATATTTCTATTTCTCAAAAGGTTTGTGTCATCATTCTGACTGTACTCATAATTTTCTTTCTCGATAGAATCGTGTCATCATTTCGATCCTGCCCATATAATTTTTTCTCAAATCGTGACCACTTTTCATCCATCAAATCTAATAATCCAACCCATGAGCCTATTTCGAACAGTCCTAAAGTACACCCTATACCAATGATACAACTGTTTGTAAATTCCCTTGCATCAGTGATACATAATTACTCCATAAAACGCCATGACCTTTTCCCTTCAAATATTATATAATAGGGATAGTTAGTTACCTGACTAAACAAACTCACACATTATGTTTATCAAACATAGCGATAATTTTAAATTTTTGCCCTGAACTAATGATGCAACAATTTCTAAAATCCCCTGTATCAATGATACAATAATTTCTGAAATTCACTGTGATACAGCATATATCAATTTGCTTAACATCTCTTTTTGTATCGACACAAGAAATTTCAAAACCTGCTGTTTTACTGATGCAGATTAAATTTCAGAAACTGTTGCAACGTCTAGTAATTATTCAATCTATCACTTTCTGAAATTGGCCATAATATCTAAAACACAGCTAAGGAATTGTATAACTCAACGCTGCTAAAAACACGTTAACATACAACAGATCACAATCCAACTGTACCTAAACAGCCCCAACTACTCTTCACCCAAGAGAAAGGAGAAAATTGGGCGGAAGTACTCTTTTTATTTAGCTAACGTGTCAATATGATACAACGGAACCATGCAACATTCAGAATTTCATCTTACGATGCATCTGAAGTTTCTTAACCTACCGAGACTCGGATATTATACATAATTCCTTATTCAGATAGTGGATTGCTTTGAAGTTGTGCTATATGCTCTAGCTCCAGTTGCCTCCTGAATAACCAGTCTTCATAGATTACTCTTATCGAATGTGCTTTCACATCATCGAATAGTAAGGTATAGTGTTCAACAAACCTTATTCTCCCTTCAGCTTCCGAAATCCAGATATCTCTCGGTGTAGAAGCTTTCGTGTCACTGGATGACCAACCCTGAAGAAATTGATAAATTGACTAATTTGATACTTATAAGTTGTGATGATTGGTGACAAGGACTTCCAATCGTTCCTTACCTCCAGATATTCTGAACCAATACTCTTGCCCGTGATATAAAGCATTAGCAATGCAGATATCAAGGGTCAACAACTGAAGGAAATACAGCCTTGCCCAGATAAACCTGTTGCATCTCCTCCCTCCATATCTAGGAACAATGAAGTTCTATAGGTTAAACACAGGGTTTGACACGTTTAAAAAAGCTGAAGATTCGTGTCAACGGAAAGTATCGTGTTAAAAAAAAATTATCAAATAAAGAAACATCACAGTATGAAAATTCTGTTTTACAAATTTCAACTAAAAAAATAATAAGAACAAAGATCTACCCTTCAGTCAACGCCAAAAGATGCAAAATTCTAGTCAAAGAGAAACACAAACTTCAAAGCGCTGCTACTCTGGAGCATTAATAATTCCCTTATTCAATAAGGCCCAATGAACGTCTGAATGGGATTTTTACAGGCAGAATTCCGATACAATTCTCCACTTAAAGAGGATCTAAATTCAGAAACTTTTTTTTTATTTTGCAAAGAGGTAAAATCTAAATTCAGGAACATTATATACTACAGAAATAAGTACTTACCATATCGCGAAATTCAAGCCTGATATGAGGCACATTTGTCCTATGAATATCATTTCCATCTGGTCCTCTCTTGTAATACTCCTTTCCTATCCAGTGGGACTAAGCATAGAAGCGGAATATGTCAGGAAAAACAAAATAACACAAGCATCAAAATTGCCAACCAGCGGATTAGCACACACCAGCCATTTAGGTAACACAAGCAACAGAAGATAAACAAGTCAAATATGCAGAAAGTGTTGCTAATTCCAAAGCCAGAGAGCTGGATGTTACTGCCGATGCCACTGATCTGGAAAGTAAGGCCTTGACAGTCACAAATGAACCCCCAACAAACTCCCAAACCCAAAAAGGAAACAAGGAAAATTGAAACATGCTCAAAATTAAGCAATTACAAGTTTAGCAGTGAACCTCCATGTTCCATGTACTCATCCTAACAAGATGAAACAGAAAATGGCACAGCGACTGTCAAGAATAGGGAACCTCTAATGAGACTGTCTACTACCAATATGGTCTTCATAAACATAGATATACGAGACATGGATGTAATCAGATTTACATTTCAGTTTGATGCATTGCACTTCAAGGATCCAGGAGGATCTACAAACTTTGGTTTTGTGCATTTACTGATTAACGAAAATTAGTGAAATTGGAGATTGGTAGCAATTGGGAAAAGGCAAAAAGCTTGCTGAATATTTAGAGATGGGAGCGGAAAACCATGTTATTTGCACTTCAAACTTTCTAAGAGATGCACAAACCTTTAGCGCATGGGAGAAGCCAGACTGGTATACTGAATTGCGGGCGATCTCACATAAATCACATGCACTCAACTTCCAAACCTGCATGGCGAAAACCATTAAACCCCTTGACAATGTGTCATCATCAAGTGTTCCAGTCAAGAACAAAGAACACTCACTGAAGCAGCTATACTGTACTCTTCAACCAGGGCTTCTTTTGTTAAGTGAATTTGCAAGGGATCATCCGTTGAAAGAGAAACATTCAGGCCCCTCAAGAAGAACATGGGAAAAGGATTCCGATGGTAGTCCAAAAATAAAGAGTTGTTACTCAGAGGAGACATTGCCAATCCAATCTGACAAAAACAGGTCATGATTGATAATCAGAAAACACACATCATCAACAGCATAACCAGTAAATTCCCACAAGTAGGGTCTGGGGAGGGTGGGTAGTACGCATGCCTTACTCCTACCTTTGTAGGGTAGAGAGGTTAGGGTAGAGAGGTTGTTTCCGATAGACCCTCAGATCAAGAAAAACGTTTTTCACATGACCACAAAAGATTCACTTCAATATCTTTATTTACCTGGGCCAAGTAGTACAAGTATTGAAGAACTGGAGACTTCCTCAAATTGATACCATGAGCAATATTATGGGATGTTAAAAATGTTGCTGCAAGGTGGTCAATATCTCCAGCCTGTAGACAGTAAAACATATAATCAGCAAACAAAAGTAACTTGCAAATTAACAAACGTTATAATAATATGCCTGAGTGACTACCTCCCCAGAATGTGGCCGGAATTTGATTGTCGTCATGCCTTTTGACTCGCGCAACTGAGATTTTATTTTGCAAGGGTCAGAACTCAACATACGAAAAGCGTTTGAGCAGAAATATCAAGAAGATATTTCTTGATATTGAACTTGTAACACATTCATAGTAGACTAGGACCAAAGCTCTCTAGTCTGAAAATGGATTTACTAATGCGGTAATATGAAACCAACCCAACTTCCTTTTAACAACCAATAAAACAGAACTGCAACTATAACAATTGAGTTTCTCCCTATCCCAACCCAATACACCAAAAATTCAAAGATAAGGACCAACAAGAAATAAAATGTTATCTCAAAGTACTGCTGAGAGACTGTGTAACAACCTTCCTTTTACTTTAATGGTCCTAAAATATGAGTTTTTCACCATCTTTCTCAAGCAATCCAGTTAGAAGCCCCTCACAAATATGCTGCACCGAGTATCAAACGCATCTTATGAGAAGACTGACATGGTTTGGAGTATTGAGTGATGCCAGACATTGGAAGTAGACAGAAGAGAAGGCGATAGGCTAGGGGTGTACATAGGTCGGGTTGGTTCGGTTTTTCATTAAAATATAACCAAACCAACAATGTCGGTTTTCTAAATCTATAAACCAAATCAAACCAATATACAATCGATTTTTATATTTCGGTTTTAATCGGGTTTTTTCGATTTTTTCGATTTTTTTCTCGATTTTTTTACAATTATAATGTGATTGAAGAAAAAATTAAATGTTTTCACTAAAAAGATGGAAAAAAAAAAAAA
>NC_061119.1:64311206-64339119 GCF_002878395.1 Capsicum annuum | reverse complement strand
CAAACTTGACAACCAAAATCCTTGGTCCTAAGCCGTAGGTGGGCCGAGAATGTCTCATTAGTAAATAAAAGGAAGATAATTCAAATGTTAGTAAATCATACCTGCTTCAAGAAGATATGCAGGTGGGGATGTGAATCTGGATCAACAGTAACCTCAAACAAGGGCAGAAAGATGTTGTCGAGGATATTTTGAAATGATGTCACAATCCCCATTTCTTTATATATGTTATACAGTCTCGGAAGCTGCAGACAAAGAAAGCATAGAATAAGAACAACAAAAAAAAGGTACAGAATCCTTCTCATCCCTCCTTCGTACAAACTAACGCCAAATGGGGCCATTAACAGGCATAAAACTACGCCACTAAAAGGGTTGAGACAATCTACCGTAAGATCATTGAAGTGCTATTTTTGAAGGTAATCTCCTAAGCCAAGGTAATCTCCTAAGCCAAGATTCCCAAGATTGAATCTTAAGATTATTTTGTGATCTTAAGTTACAATCTTAGGAATCTTAGTTTAGTCAGATTAATTCTGAAGGTTAAGATTATTTCAGACAGTTTTATGGTCTTAATGATTTATAAGATTATTTAGAGCTGGTTTTTCTTGAATATCAAGTAATCTATGACCAAAAGTCAACTTCAAAAACAAATAATTTGGTCATAAGAGCAAAGTGACAAACTCTGCAAAATTTGATTCAATTCATGTCTATATTCTAACACCAACTTAGACCTACTTTTGATATTTCCCTGAAATAGTACATGTAGCATCAACATCTAAAGATTTCAAAGTCGACCCAGAAATTTCATCGTCTAGTCTATTGTGCCAACAGTAAGAGTATCCCCATCAACAGCTTAAAGAAGTCACCTCAATCACACATCTCCTTGAAATTGTACTAGATGACCTAAACTTATTGGAAATTGACACAAGGTACCCATATTCTTTTTCATTCTCCTAAAGAAGTAACCAGAGAAAGCACTCAAGGGTGTGGCCTAGTGGTTCAATGAAGTTGGTTGAGCACCATAAGGTCTCGGGTTCAATTCCCCCAACAGAGACAAACACTCTGTCCTAGCCTTGGTGGAAAGAGTTGGTACCTATTGCTGGTAGGAGGTAGCAGGTATGTCGTGGATTTATTCGAGGTGCGCGCAAGCTGGCCCAGACACCACAACAACAAAAAACCCAATGTATTCCCACAGCGTGGGGTCTGGGGAGGGTAAGATGTACGCAGTCCATACCACTACCTCCGAAGAGGTAGACAGGTTGTTTCGGCTAGACCCCCGGCTCAAAATAAAGGATAGTAAACAAGGGGATGATGACATAACCAAAATAAAGAATAAGACATAATAAAATAAAAATCAGAGAAATATGAGATACGGGAAATAAGAGCAACACAGAATAAGAAAAATAGGAACTAAGAAATAAGAAATAGGCCACCCACCTAGTAGTAACATACAGTCACATACCAAACACCTATGTTCACTGTCCTATGATTACTATCCCGGCTACACAAGAACTCTCCTGACTGCTTGCTACAACCCACACACTAACACTAGCCTTCTACCCTTATCCTCGACCTCCACACATTCATATCTAGGCCCAGACACCACGATTATCAAAAAAAAAAAAAAAGTAACCAGAGAAAGAGCACGACGGTTATCAAAAATAAGTAACCAGAGAAAGAGCACCACGGTTATCATAAGAACTGTGCCAGCTCTAGTTCAAAGTCACAACTAGTTAAGACGTGACAACCAAAATGCATACAAATAACCAGCAATAGCATATATATTTCATCATACCTGAATCAACCAGACAACATTCTCACTGTACAGTTCATTGTTCACTATCCAGCTTGCAAGTTGGTCCCACTCGCTCATCTTTCGGCCATATATTGATATCCTGTATTCTGCCATCTACAACAATAGAGGACAAAGATTAAGAGAAGCCAACTGAAAAGGACAGAACAAAACCAGTGTTATTAACAGACATCTCTTTGTCGCTTAAAGCAATGTGACACAAGGAGATATTGCTTCACGGATGAAGACACACGTCATAAAAGTATGTGCTCAAACAATAAGGCGGGAAGTGATCCCATCAGAAGCAGTTGGTTCTCTGAATTTCATCTTTGAGGAGTAGAATCAACACCAACATTATTGTATAACAGATACTAAAATATGATCATTACAAACGTAAGGTTTTTCCTAATATCGCAACTTTTGCATCCTTTTTACTTCAAAGAAGTACATGCTTCAATTGTCCCTTTTCTCTTCAAGCATCATGGACCTTGCCACTTTTTGCGCACTGGACAGGACAAGGCTCGAACATGGGAAATCTTTTTCTGTTCTTTTTAAGATAATGTATCTTTAGATACAACATCGATCTGGTCATTTTTTAATAACAATAGCGAAAAACATTGTTTTGCACGTACTGTAAACTTATGCAATTTGGACCGAGGCATAACAATAGTCACCCCAAGCCCACAATGAACTTTCAGATTCATTTGGTAGAAGTTATCAGACACCAGTATTTTGTGACAGACAGGATAGTATAATGAAACATGTTAGGAAGAAATTAGGAGGGTGTGGGTGGGGGGTAAAGTTATTTGTTACATTATGAACTTACTTGATATTTGCTCGCAGAAAGATCAGAAAATACTTGTTTAGTCAGCTCAGCAAGAAAACGTCCTGTAACAGAGATCACAAAACAAGATTAAGTAACTTCATAAAATTGGAAGACAGTTCAATTAGTTTATTGGGATAAGACAATATGAGTTACCCAATATCAGACGGACTTCTTATTTTACTTAAACATGATTGAATAACTTCATAAAATTGGAAGTCAGCTCAATTAGTTTATTGGGATAAGATGATCTGAGTTACCAATATAAAACGGACTTTTTATTTTACTCAACTTACCTGAGTTGAATCTTGTATGGCATGGTGTATGTGTTATGCATATTTAGAGCACATCCTTCAAGAAAAAACTTGGATTTGCTAAAGTTAAACATACCTATACTTGATCCCTATTTAGTGCACATCCTTCAACAAAAAACTTAGATTTGCTAAAGCTAAACATACCTATACCAGAAACTTAGTCATACACATTCAGATACTCACCCATATCCAGGTTCAGGTAAGATAGGATCGTCACTTCATAACTTTGATACCACATTATAACTTGTAATTGATTTTATGGAAGATGAATACAAAGTGATGATAAGACCAACTAGAAAGACCATTTAAAAGATATGACAAGAATACCTTGTATAAGATTATCCTGCTTAAGGAAAATTTCCCTCAGCCTACTTTGACCGCAGGGATTGTACTTCAGATTAAATTTGTCAAAACGATGAAAGGTGCTCTTGTCGGCATGAACATCTAATAGGTCAACATTGAGATCATACCTTTTCAAAGAGAGTAAAACCATGAGATCATGTTAATACCTAGTTCAAATCGCACGCTCTTTCAAACACCAACTCCCAGAAACTATTTTTATTGAGAAAGTTTCTTACCCAGTCAAATCCAAGCTTTCAAAGACTTCCTTTAAGGTCATATAAGTTCCATCGCGAAATATCACAACCTGAAGAAAATCAGGGGCTTTAGATGCCCAGAGAATCGGAGAACTGAAGCACACATCAGCAAAGAAATGCAAACAAAAAATTACCTCATCTGGCTCCTTCCTCAACTTTGACTTAATGAATCTTAGCAAATGTTTCTGGTTCATGCATGCTGAGTGATGAACATGTGTATCAACCTTCCTCACATTGTAGAAGTCACGATGAGGTGCACTTTTCTGAGCAAGGAACTCTCGATCCGCATTAAGCATCAAATGCAGATTGAATTTCTGGATAAAACTTGAGCATCATAACCAAATTAACATGTCATATTATCTGAAAGAAACAGGAACAGGTGAGGTCTATACTTGTTCCAGAAGCACTAGGCGATGGTGGCATAAAGTTCGGATGTTCCCAGCTGCTATTACTTTAAGGATGTGATGGAAGTCAGTGAAAAAGGTTGTAGCATCAGCAACAGGAAAAAGTTTCTCCTTAGCTGGTCCAAGTGCAAGACGAAGCGGCAGACATTAAGAGTCAATAGACAAGGAATTAGATTGTCCTTATGAACTTAAAAAGGTAAAAATAAATCTGTACAAGAGCTTTCAAGCTTACAATCTTTATTTGCATATACATTAACAACTCCTTCTTCCATCTGAAAATAATGCTGCAGAAGTGATCAAAAAGTTAATCCACAGAAATCACGAGCAAACGGACATATCTATTCCAGAAAATAAAATAGCAGTAGCAACATGTACCATATCCACAAATATGATAGTGATGGCGGTATTTCTTGCACATAAAAACTTACATCAGATTTTCCTTCAGGAGTGAATTCAAATGGATTTGGATTTGGCTTTGGGGTGCATGGATCAGAAATTACTTCCTTCACCCAAGGAGCAATAGCCTCCTTGAACACATAACTCTGTCTCATTTCAAGACAAACTTGCAAGTTTCGGTAGACCTCCGCTTCATCGGCAGATGGTGTCTCTAGAAATTGCATTAATAAAAATTTAAAATATGCTGGAACTTTTAACACATCCAAGAGAAATCACTACTCTTTTTTATACTGCTAAGAAACAGCTATTGTACAGAAAGTATACCTTCCTTATTACAGGGAGTTCTTTTTTCCTCTCTTTTTGTGGGGGAGGGGGGGGAAGAGGGAGAGTGTTTTCTGCATCCTGGTAACAAGATCCAATTTTTGAAAAATGATATAATGAGAACATATATTCATCAAGACATTAACAATATAGTACTCTTAATACCAGCATAAACACTCCAAATTGGCCATTCGGTCATTAACTTTCTGGTAGCACATTGTACAATAATTCAATGCTCATTTCCGATAAGACAACGGCAACATAACTTATCCAATACAAAGTACAAAAATGAAATGACAAAGTAGATAACATGATGATTTTCCAGTTTCTTCAGATTATGCAAGGGCATACATTGAGCTCCCAGAAAGGAAAACAAACAGCCAACATAGATCAGCTACAATAGAGAGGAGAGAAGAAATACTAGTCAAAGAATGCTCATCTTGCCCTTTGATATATTGTAATGTGATGATGCTTGACAAGGAAGCTTTTTATGTCTTTTTAAAGAAGTGTCTCATGGGCAATAAAAGTTGGTTCCCTCTCTTCCTGTTTTTCCCACATTCAGTTATGATCACTGGTTCACCTGATATATGCGGAATTGGGAGAACTCGTTTCTGTACCTCTCTAATTTATTTACACTCTTGTTTCAGGGTAACATAGAGGAAAGACAAATAAAACTTTCTATGAACAATGGTCCCATTGACTGTGACCATACTTTTGGCTACAGATGAACAAGCTGAAATGATGCACGTTGAGGTATAAACTCGGTCTTATATTGCTTTCTCTGAATACGAAAATCCTATGCTGAGTCTCCGAGATTCAAAAAGCATAGTCGTTTAAGAACATTCAATAGCATGCCGAGGAATGGATACAGAAGGGACAATTACCACCAGGGGATATCTTCAGCCGTACAAATGTTTCTTGCTCTGGCTCTTTCCGAAGAATATCTGCAGCTATTGGATCAGGTTGAACACCGTGCAAGTCACCTGATACACTGTGCGAGCGAATCATACTTGGTGAAGCCATAGCTATTTGTTGCCCGTTGACATCTGCGCCCTGCTTAACAATTTAGCAAATAGTTAGAAGTTGTCAAAGTAATGATACGTTCTTGAAAAACATAGCAAAATTGTTCTTGCAATCATTATGAAACCTTAAAATATATTTTTCTATGACAAGAAATATACTTGGATTCAGAAAGCACGATGTATGATGGTTTTTGTGTGTGACGTAAAAGGGGGGAGGAGGGGGGAGGAGGGGGGAGGAGGTGAATTAGTAGAGTAATATAGAAGGTCCAAAAATTCCAGTACCGCATCCCCATTAGTGTGTAGATATGCAGTGTCAAGTTTAGCAGTGTCAGTAATTGTGTCTTCCTCATCTGATCCTTCTATACTTTCAAATGCACTTGCGCTTGCAACTGGAGACTTCGGAGAAGTAGGTCTAAGAGAATGTGCAGATCTTGATTTCCCTTCAAAAATAAAAAAGGTGAACATGACACATAGTGGAACACTTTTTCATGAATAGAGATCAGATCTAATCAAAATGAGAGACAAATAAGCAGCAGCAAATCTTGTAAGGTTCTGAATCAGAACATATGAAAAAGAAAAAAATGGCAGCCCGGTGCACTAAAGCAGACTAAATGCAGGGTCCGGGGAAGGCCCCCACCACAAGGGTGTATTGTACGCAGCCTTACAAAAACACAAATACATGCACTAATAGTGGAACAAGATCTTCCATGCCTCTTCCGAGTGTCATAGGATCACCACAAAGAATAACAGAGCATCTAGGATAGATGTGAAACTAAAAGCTGTCAATGAAACAAGTATTTGCAACAGCCATCAACTCTATGAAGTGCAATGATACACGTGTTGATGATAACCAAGGCACAGCATAGTCGAGGCAAATTTCCCCCTTCCTCGGATTCCATTTGAAACTGATTCTAGTACTGTCAAACTTCAGATCATAACTATGGGAGTTAGGCCACCGTCTAAATTACTTCAAAAATGCTTGATTGAATTCAAATCAGGGATAATCAATCGCCACGTTTGTTTTATCATAGCTTCCTACTCAAGATCCTAGGAATTAGTATAATGGGGTAAAGCACATGGCAAGACATTATGAGCACTACTGTAGTCGCAGTATTAAAAAGTACGGGGACGCGGAGACATGTGTGTTGCTATAAGACTTTCGAAATCTACGTTCTTAAACATGTCATAACTTTTGTTTGCTATTAAAGCCTGTCATTAAGGTCATCATGGAAATTTCAAGTGAAATTATTTTCAATTCTAAAACATGTCGATCTTTTCGTAAGGGACCGATAAGAAAATAGTGTCATCCTCTCTCTGGAATGGAAGGAGTGTGATATCTTTGTGTAGTCTAAATATGTTTGTTTGATTCTTCTCTATTTGGTATAAACTAGATAGTGAACAACACATGGATAATTTCCTTGATTTTCTCCAACACTAATTATTTTATAATATAGTAACCTAGATCTGTGATGTAGCAAAACGTTTAGAGGAATTCTCTAATGTGCTAAATAAAGTAAACCACACAATTTGTTGAAGGAACAACTTCAACGTGTTGTAAGATAACGCTCTAAAGACAATCCGAATCCACGGATAACAAGAGCTTAATCCAAAGCCTTTAAAATACAAGATCTAATCCAAGATCTTAAAAGAAAACACAAAGTTTCATTAATAGAAGAGTTGAACTAAAAACTACATAGCTAGAGGTCATTGCCTCTATTTATAGGCTTCAAAAGCCTTTGTACAACTCATTGACAACTCATAGTTGACAGCTCATTTTCTTAATAGCTAAATATTCTAAAATTATGTAAAAGATAAGCTTAACAACTAGTAGCGAAATTCAAATTGACTCTCTCTTTCTATAAATAGCAAAATTGATTTTTGATTCATGAAGGTTCTGGACTAGGTTTAGAATTTTAATGTTCCTCATCATTTTCTTCTACTTCTTTGAAACTCGACCTCGAGTTTTCTTCGTAAAGTGTTTGCTCTGGATGATAGAGTGATAGGTCAGCCACATTAAAAGTATTTGAAATATTCATCTCACGTGGCAAATCTACCACACAGGCATTGTCGTTGATCTTCTTTAGAATAGTGTATGGTCCATATTTCTTTTGCCTTAATTTTCCGTGAACACCAGTAGGTAATCTCTCCTTTCTAAGGTATACCATTACTTGGTCACCAACTTGGAATGACATTAGTCTCCTATTCTAATCTGTCAACTGCTTGTATTTCTTGTTTGATGCTTCTAATACATCTTGAACCTCTTTAAATAATTCTGAATAATTGTCACCAAAGGTCATAAGCTGATCTTGAATTCTCCCTTGTTGGTAGCTTCACTAAATCAACCACATGTCTTGGAACTCTAGTGTACACAATGGAGAAAGGACTACGACCCGTAGAACTATGCTTAGAATTATTGTAGGCAAACTCCGCAAGGGATAAAGCTAAATCCCATTGTCCTTTCTTATCTCCACAGATGCATCGAATTAAATTTCCTAGAAATTTATTCACCACTTCAGTTTGGCCATCTATTTGTGGATGGGCAATGCTTGAAAACTTCAATTCTGTATTGAATTATTTCCATAAAGTAAGCCAAAATGTAGCAAGAAATTTGCTATCTTGATCTGAAATAATTGATCTTGGAACACCATATAGTCTGACTACTTCTCCGAAGAAAAGATTAGCTAAATGATGGGCATCCGTTGTCTTACGACAAGGAATAAAATGAGTCATTTTAGAAAATCTGTCTACTATCACGTAAACAGCATCATGTCCTCGCCTTGTCCTTGGTAAGCCAAGTACAAAATCCATTGATAGATCTTCCCAAGGTGCACTTGGAACAGGTAATGGCATATAGAGTCCGGTGTTTTGAACGTAACCTTTGTATGTTTGGCAAACTGGACACCTTTGCACAAATTTGCCAACATCTCTCTTAAGTTGTGGCCAATAGTAGCGTGCTTCCAAATTAGCAATAGTTTTATCATGCCCAACATGGCCGCTAAGATTACATGAATACATCTCTCGAATCAACTTGTCTCGTAGAGAACCTCTGGGAATACATAAGCGGTTTTCATTAAAGAGATATCCATCTTGTACCACAAAATTCTCCTCTAATGGTAAACCTTCCTCGTTTGTTTCACCCAGATTCGCCCGAAGTCTTCATCATTTTCATATAGTTCTTTTATTTGGTCTACTCCCGGTAACTCAGCTTCAAAAGAAACCATGAGACTTGCACGTCGGCTTAAAGCATCTGCCACTCGATTAGTTACTCCGGACTTGTGGACAATAAGATAATTGAATCTCTCCAGGTATACTGCCCATCTTGCTAACATGCGATCCATATGCTTTTGACTTCGAAAATGTTTCAAGGATTGATGATCAGTGTAGACAATGAACTCTTTAGGCATTAAATAGACCTCCCATGTCTTTAATGCTCTATAGACAGAATGCAGCTCTTGCTAGTAAGTACTCCACTTTTGTCTTGCTTCACTTACTTCTCACTGAAGCAAGCAACAGGTTTCATTTCTTGTGATAAAACAGCCCCAATGCCTACTCCACTAGCATCACATTCCAACTCAAAGGTCTTGTTGAAATCTGGTAACACTAATACAGGAGCTTATGACAGCTTTTCATTAATCTCCATGAAACTAGCTTCAGCTTTTTCATCCCATTTGAACTTCCCTTTCTTTAAACATTCAGTGATTGGTGCCATGATAGTACTAAAGTTCTTCACAAATCTTCTATAAGAAAGTGGCTAAACCATGGAAGCTCCTCACTTCAGAGATATTTTTTGGAGTTGGCCATCTCTTTATTGCATCTATTTCAGACTCATCAACTTGAATCCCCTCACATGAGATAGTAAAGCCTAAGAAAACTAGTTTTGTTTCAAGTAATACACACTTTTTCAAGTTAACATAGAGCTCATTCTCCTTCAATACATCCATCATCTTTTTGACATGTTCAAAATGTTTCTCCATATTTTTGTTATAGATCAATATGTCGTCAAAATAGAAAACTACAAATTCTGACAACCTGATTCATTAGGCGCATGAAAGTACTAGGGGCATTAGAAAGTCCAAATGGCATAACTAGTCATTCATACAACCCCTCTTTTGTCTTGAATGCAGTCTTCTTCCCTTCATCACCGGATCTAATTCGTATTTGGTGATATCCACTTCTTAGATCAAGCTTCGAAAACACCTTTGCTCCACTAAGTTGATCAAGCTATCATCCATTTGTGGGATATGAAATCTGTACCTTGTAGTGATTTTATTGATAGCCCTACTATCCACGCACATCCGCCAAGATCCATCTTTCTTAGGCGTGAGTAGTGCTGTACCAACTCTTCTACCAGTGTTGTGAAAAGCGCTGAAGCACTCGCTTAAAGCGTGAAGCAAAGCAAAGCGACAGTGGGTCGCTTTTTACACTTGAAGCGTTGGGGCGAGAAAAAGGCACTCGCTTTTATGTCCAAAAGCGAGAAGCGCTGAAGCAAAAAAAGCGCAGAAAAGCTCGTTTTTGTGGATATTTAAGTTTTTTTTAGGGTTTTATTGCCTTATTTAATTTATATTTAAGGTTTTTTTTATTTTAGGGTTTTATTGCCTTATTTAATTTATTTTAATTAAAACCCTTAAGTGAACTATACGACTGCAATACTGCATTGCTGTTGTTGCTGCAACCTTTCTGGAAAAACTATTGAAGCCTGAAGGTATGTGAATTCTTCTCTATTTCTCCTCTTCTACTTCTTCTCTATTTCTCCTCTTCTTCTTTTCTTGTTCTCCTATTAGGGTTTTCTAGTTTTTTTTCCTTCTTCTCTATTACTATTTTCCATCCGATCTCTGTTTTTTTCTCTTCTTCTCTATTTCTCTTTTTCTTCTCTGTTTTTCAGTTCTAATTTGTTTTTTTATGTACGTAATCTAACCCCAACTTTTTTTTTTTCACTTTTTTTTTGTTGCACATAATTTGACTTCCAGCTTTGTTTTTCTTCTTTTTACTTTTTTTTTTGGCTGTATGTAATCTGAATTTTGTTTATTAGTATATATTTTTATTATTTTGTTTTTTCTTATAGTATATTTTTTTACTTAATGGCACAAAAAAGAGATCCATCTTGGGCGTATGGAATTGCAATAGGCAATACTAACACACAAATAAAATGTATTTTTTGCGACAATATTTATAACGGTGGAATATTTCGTCACAAAAAACATCTTATTGGTGGTTACAAAGATGTCATTGTATGTCCAAAAGTACCGAATGTTGTTAAGGAAGAAATGAAGGAGTACATGAAAAAAAAAAATGAGCTTAAGACTCAAACAAGGCATGATGCAGCAATGGTTGATCTTGTTGATGATGATCAAACTGAGAATGATGAAATTGAAGTGAATATGCCAATGGGGCCTCCTTCAAAATACCAAAGGAAGTCTTCAACTAGCAGAAGTGGATCATCCACCGCTAGCAATGTTAAAGGTTCTATGGATATCTATTTCCCACAACTACCCAATGAAAAAAAGAAAACTTGCAACCGTTGTTTAGCATCTTCTAGGAAGATTTTAAGGGACCGTGCAGTATCCGCTTTTGCAAGGTGGATGTATGACGCGGGCCTCCCTTTTAATTGTGTTAATTACACTGAGAGTTTTGGTGAATTTATTGAAGCAGTAGAGGCCAATATGGTCCAGGAATGAAGCCCCCAACGTATCATGAAGTTAGAGTTCCTTGTCTAAAGAGCTGGAGAAAACAAATAAGATTGTTGAGGCTCATAAGGTTCACCGGAAAAACTATGGATGTTCCATTATGATGGATAAATGGACTGCCAAAAATGGTAATCAATGTTTTGGTGAATTCTCCGATGGGGAATGTATTCCTTGAATCTCATGATGCTAGTGACTTCTACTGATGCTACTAAAATGTTCAAATTGTTTGAGAATACAATCTTGAAAATTGGGAAGGAAAATGTGGTGCAAGTTGTGACTGATAATGCAAGTGAGAATAAGAAAGCGGGTGAATTGTTGAAGGGAGTGTACCCGCATATTTTCTGGACTCTTGTGCTGCTCACTGTATCAACTTAATATTTGGTGACATTTTCAAGGAAGCCCCATATTCTACAGGTGAATAAGTGGTTCAGTTTTCCTTTTCAATTTTCATGTTAGTTATCTATACTTAGTATACTAACTAGTAACTACTAAATTTATTTTTTGAACAGTTTTTGCTAAGGCTGTTAAGATTCATTCTTATATCAGTCAAAGGGCATTATTGTTGAACATGATGAGGACATACACAAACCAAAGAAATCTGATAAAACCTGCGAAGACAAGGTTTGCAACAGCTTTTTTGACTTCGTATAGCTTTTATATACAAAAGAAAAATTTGGGAACCTTGTTCATGCCAACTGAATGGAATGCGAGTATCTATGCAAAGGAAGCTTTTGGGAAAGAAGTTGCTACACACATCATTAGTCCATCTTTTTGGAATGACACTGTAAAAGCACTTAAAGTTGGTGGTCCTCTAGCTACCATACTTCGTTTGGTGGATGGAGAGAAAAACCACCTATGGGCTACATTTATGAAGCCATGGATAGAGCAAAAGAAAAATCCAAAAGGCATTTGATTATGACAAAAGGAAATATGAGAAGGTTTTTGAAATTACTGATGCAAGGTGGACGGATCAACTTCATCAACCTTTGCATGCAACGGCACATATTTTGAACCCCGGGCCCTATTATAAAAATTGTGAGATGAAGGCTTTGGATGAAGAAGTGTGGCTGGGATATCATGCATGTCTTGAAAGGATGGTCCCAAATAAAGCTTTGATAGACAAAATAGGGGAGGAGCTTGGTAGATACATGAAAGCTGATGGGCTACTTGGATTGGAGTCAGCCATTAGAGCTAGAACTTTAAGGTCAACAGGTGAGCATTTCCACTTATAATTGTGTTTAAAGCTTAACTATTAAGTTATTAACTATTAAAATTATTCTTCTACAGTTGAATGGTGGATGCAATATGGCCATAATGTCCCAAACTTGCAACAGTTTGCTATTAGAGTTCAAAGTTTAACTTGTAGCTCATCCGGTTGCGAGAGAAATTGGAGCGTGTATGAACTTGTGAGAAACTACATCACATTACTACTAAAAATTAAGTAGTATTTTAATTGTCCTAAGTACTCCTATTAATTACTCTCTACAACTTATGCAGATTCACACCAAAAAGAGGAATAGGCTTGAGTTGAAACGCCTTAATAATCCAGTGTTCATCAAATATAATAAAACATTAGTGCATTGTTACAATGCTCGTGATACTATTGATCCAATTATGTTGGATAATGTTGATGATGCAAATGAATGGTTAACGGGAGTCCCTTCAAATCATGAAGATGAAGTAGTATATGAAGGAGAAGATCTCACTTATGGCCATGTTGCTTCAGCAAGTGGTGTCGAGGAAAGTGCCTATGGTCTTAAGAGAAGTACTTTAAGGGGCAAGGAAAAAGCAGGTTCAAGTAGAACCCTTGTTGATGAGGCTTCTGATGAAGAAGAAGATACTGTTCAAGATAATAGTGTGATGACACTTCAGGAGTTTGGAAATCTTGTTGAGGAATAGGATGTAGAATAGAAGTTCTAAGCTTTTCTCTGATTGTTGGTTTCTCTATTTGTGTTGGTTGATTAAGACACAAGACTGATTTTTAGTATTTTAGTAGTTTGCTTGAATGTTTGTTATGACTATCTATTCTCTTTTTAATGTGAGTATTGAATGATTGTGTTATTTATTGAGCTCTAGATTATTTATTTATGCATTGTTTAATATTTTTAAATTTTGTTCTAAATAAATAGCGCTTTAATGAAAAAAATGTGCGCTTCGCTTCACGCTTCTCGCTTTTGTGAAGCGAGCCCTCGTTGCTTTTTTTGCCTCTCGCTTTTCAAAACATTGTCTTCTACTTTCTCCCTTAGAATTGCATGCCCTTTTGGGCTCATCCTATAGTGTGGTAGGTTGGGAAAACTAGCACCTGGAACAAAATCTATTTGATGTTGAATATTCCTCATAGCAGGTAGATGTTGAGGCTCTCCAAATATGCTTAGGTATACAGATAACAGACTTTACATCTCCACTAGAATTTCTTTTGTTGGTTGCTCATCTCTTTTGACGACTAATGCAGCACATATATTTAGATTTCTTCAAGTCTTGAGCAAATTCTTTCGGATTTTGAGTGATGGTTAACATACTCTTCTCCTCTACTTCAGAGGCATTATTAGTAGTCTTGTTTGGAAGTATAATGATTTTTCGTTTGTTCCAAATGAAAGAATACCAATTGTCTCTTCCTTTATGTGTGGTGTTCACATCATATTGCCAGTCTTCCAAGAAGAACATGAAATGCATCCATATCAACCACATCACATAGAACATTTGATCGATAATACTTGCCCAAAGAAAGTGGTAACCAACATTGTTTGATGATCCTGATTTTCACTCCTTTCTTGAGCCATTCAATAGTATATGGATTTGGGTGCTCATGTGTCTCAAGATTTAAATGTTTGACCATATTTTCAGATTCTAAATTCTCACAGCTACAACTATCAATTACCAACTTGCATACCTTTCCATTCACAGTGCATTTGCTTTCAAATATCCTCTTTCATTGTGTCTCTTCAGGTTGCATGGTTGAGCATAGAAGGCGTTTGACCACACATACTATTTCTTCTCCCTCTTCTTCACATAGTTCGGGTTCACCTTCACTTTCATAGTTGTCCACCTCTTCATCACTTTCATCACGACAAGTGGTGTTTGACAAACTTCCTTCTTAGACAGTTGCTTGATATATCTCCCTCTTCGCGACACTTGTAACATTTGATCGTATTAGATGGTTTCTTATCATTATTTTTGCTAGAAGATGGTGTCTTTTCATCTTTCTTTGCTTTAGATAGAATAAACTTTCCCTCCTCTTGGCATGGAGAATTTTTTGATATACTTTCTGGGCGAGAATAAGACGCGGCTTTATGAGACTTCTTAGTCTTTATATACCTCTCAGCTTTCAAGGCAAGAGTTTAAGCTTGATCTATTGACCAAATTTGTTGTATGCCAAGACGTTCTTAGATAGAATCATTGAGACCATTGATATACCTTGCGACTTGTTAGTCTTCATTTTCAGAAACATTGCACCTTACTTGTAATCTTAAGAACTCCTCCGTATAATCAGAAATAGATTTATTACCTTGAACACAGTTATAGAACTGTAGGTACAAGAGTTGTTCATAATCCGCAGGCAAGAACCTAGCCTTTAGAAATGCTTTCATTTGTGGCCAATATCTTACACGATTTTCACCCCTCAAAGGAAGCTCCTCTTGATAACAATTCCACCAAGCTCCAGCACCTCCTTTCAATTTCTATGCCACCAATGGTACTCGGCGATCTGGAGGGATGTTCATAATCTCAAAGAATGTCTCCACCTCATAAATCTAATCAAGAAACCCTTCAATGTTTACATTACCATTGAAAGTTGGGATTTCAGCCTTAATCTTGTACATATCTCCACCATTTGCATGACCTCTTCTTGGTTGTGCATAAAGATCATGTTCCTCCACATCATCTTCCTCTTCCACATATTGAGCTCGATGTTGTCTCCGATTTCTGAAAACACCTTCTTGATTGTTTCTCACTAATACAACAAGTTCTTCAAACCTCCAAGTGAGTTCTTCACAAAGAGTAGCGATTTGTTAATCCAATCTTTCTTCTAGGTTACTTACCCTCGTTGTAAGATCCGTTATTGCTCTGATACCAAACTGATGCAGCACAATGTTTAGAGGAACTCTCTAATGTGCAAAATAAAGTAAACCACACAATTTGTTGAAGGAACAACTTCAACGTGTTGTAAGATAACGCTCTAAAGACAATCCGAATCCACGGATAACAAGAGCTTAATCCAAAGCCCTTAAAATACAAGATTTAATCCAAGATCTTAAAAGAAAACACAAAGTTTCATTAATAGAAGAGTTGAACTAAAAACTACATAGCTAGAGGTCATTGCCTCTATTTATAGGCTTCAAAAGCCTTGGTACAACTCATTGACAACTCATACACAACTCATTGAAAACTCATAGTTGTCAACTCATTTTCTTAATAGCTAAGTATTCTAGAATTATGTAAAAGATAAACTTGACAACTTGTAGCAAAATTCAAATTGACTTTCTCTCTTTTTATAAGTAACAAAATTGATTTTTGATTCATGAAGGTTCTGGACTAGGTTAAGAATTTTAATGTTCCTCATCAATCTGCTCACCTAGAAATCCTCACGAGTCAATTGTGTTCTTAAATTTGTCACATTAGTGACTCAAACCCACAACTTCACAATTAGAGGTGAAGGGAACTTCCTGTTGAGCTATTCGCTCTTATAAGTACAGAAGGCGGCATTTTGTACAACTTTATATGTAACCAGCAAATAAATGTGCTCAATGTGACTAAAGAAGAAATTTACCATCAATCAACTAATGGCGTTCACGTTCATGTCAAATCAGTACAGGTCAGCTACACCTTTACAACCCTTCCACCCTATTATATTTACATATTATTAAAACAAAAACAAAAAGGGTTTTTTCCTTTATATTGACATAATAATGAACCATCACTCTATGCAAATGAAACGTGTGGTTGTAGTTTAGTGGTAAGAATTCCACGTGGACGTGGATACCTGGGGTTGAAGCCCAGCAGACACATCAAAATTTACTTCTCTCTTATCAATATTGTTAGTACTCTCCTACTACCTTATTGGTAGATTTTATTATTACTTACTGTTTCCTCTGCTTCAATTATCATACTATTTGTTGTTGCTACTGTTCTTTCTCCATTATTTTAAATACGGTTTCTTCACTAGTGTGTTTCCTTCTCTTACTGATTTTGATATTCCTTACTTGAGCCAAGGGTTTATCAAAAAGTCTCTCTACCTTCACAAGGTAGGGGTGGTAAGCTGCATACACACCACCCTTCCCAGACTCCACTTGTGAGATTAAATTGGGTATGATGTTGTTTATTCTATGCAAATGAAAATAGAAAATAGAGGGTTTAGATTTTAATTGGGAAAATGAAGTATCTCAGCGATTCAAAAGGAAATCAAAAAATGCCTTTTCCTTTTTAAAGAAAAGAGTACCAAAATATCCAGCACCAAACATCAGGACTATAATAAAGACACCAACTTGTTAATTCCACCTATTATTTAAAACTCCCGAACTTATAATAGGACAGCCAATTGGCACCAATTATTATTAATCCAATGAAAAGTCTGTTTCAAGCATGTAATTCTTCAAATCAAGCGCAGACCTCCTTTTATCAGTATTATTTTTACAGGCAAACAATTTTCTCATTTGATTAATGAACAAATTTTTCCTCCACTATATCATAATTCAAAAAGGGTAGCTCGATACACTAAAGCTCCCATCATCTGGGGACAGGCAAGGGACTATTGTAAACAGCCTTACCTTACATACATTTCTGCAAGAGGCTGTTTCCACAGCTTGAACTCGTGACCTCTTGATCACATGGAGAGATTACATGGCAGCAACTTTACCAGCTACTCCAAATCCTCGGCGATCAGTTTCCGAAAACAAACACAAGTTACTACACTGGCCTAGAAATACCACAGCAAACATGTCGCATACCTTCAGTCAGCGTGTGAAGCCTAGGCAAACCAGCTGGAATAGAATCCACATGTATAGGACCATTTCTCCTTTCCTCAACCTCCACAGAATTCGCCGTCGTCACATCGGGAAACGACGCGGAAGAACGGCGGTAATATCCATTACTCCGGCTACGATTCCGCCGCTTCTCCGCGGTGGCGGCAACGTACTTCCTCAATTGCTGCGGCGAGTAACCACCGCCGTCCTCCGTTGCCACGTCATCAGGGTCCCTATCCTTATCTATCGTTTTTGCAAACTCGAGTAACTGATTTAGGGTTTTCCGGTGCATATAGTAAGCCGAAACCGCTACCACCGATGCTCCAACGAGGGCCGCCATCGCTAGATGAACCGTATATGCATCCATTTTTGCTCTTGGATTTTGTGCAAAAACTGCTAAACCCTACTGGAGTATAGAGTATATATAAGAGAGACCAATTTGTTTCTTTGGAAGAGGAGAGTGAAGCTGAAGCGGAATATTTATAGGTAGAAAGTGAGTTGAGTGGAATGAGATAGGTGCAGCCAGTGAGAGGTGGCGTCGGGGCAGTGGGGTACAGCACATTATGGAGTACTGTTTACTTTCCCATTTGTTCTGTATCCACGTTGATTGAACCTATATTCGGATATCCATACTCGGATCGTGGATTACAATGTCAACTCAACACTTTCACCAAAAAAAAAAAAAAAAACCTTACATAAATATAAAAAATTCAATGCATTGTAATATTTTTTATCATAATTTTATTAAATTATAAGATATTTTGAATTTTGATATTTGTGATATATATTTTAGCCTTGAAACATATGCAATATGATACATTTGTAATTGAGTGCTCCGTTAAATAAGAAAGTGATAGATTTTCAATTATAATGAGGAGTAAATCACGCACAAATCGTGGCTTATTATATTTACTTTCAAATGAATACCTGAAATCCAAAATCAGCAAAACATAAATCAACTTTCAAATTTTTCTTCCTTCTCTCATAATTCACAAACTGATCTTAAATTTTTATGTGATGAACTAACTTTTCAGATGTGTCATAATAGTACATCTGGTTCCAGATGTATGTATCAATACTCATTCAAAATTCAGTCTCATACAAAATAAATAATTTACATGTGTCAAGCATATGTTAAATGTATCAAAACATTTATAAATGAATCAAAAATATGAATCACCATCAAAAAAAATTTGTCATATGTATTACCAGTATTCTGGCAACAAATGTATTACTCATATCCATCACCAATATATTGACATCAAATGTATCACTCATATGTATCACCGTTTATAGCACGAAATTGTATCGAGAAATTAACGATATTATATATGTATCAAGCACATTAAATATATGTATCAACGTCGAATTTGATATCTAATTTTGCATATTGTTGCAGTGGGCATCGTCATTGTTGTGGTTCTACCGAAAACTATGAGATTTTTTAGCTTTTACAGTATGAAGATTCTTCAAAAGAATATGAATGTTTGTCAACATGACGCACACAGTAAAGCTTTCAAAATTTTGAAGAAAAAAAATTAATAGAGACGGGAAAAAATTGAACCAAATTGTAAATTGCAAATGTAAGACCCGATGAAAATTTTTTAATTTAATTTTTTTTTAGATATTTAAGAGATTCTCTCTCATTATTTACTCTCCTAAAATAAATGCAAATTTGTTACTTCGTTATTTAATGTGTATCGAGAGTAAAAGAAAAAATATGAAATTTTATGAAATATTTTAAAAGATAAGAGAGTTTATGTATTTATATCTCTTAAGTTTGTGTTTTTTACGTGATTTATCCAAAAAAAATATTTCATACTCAAAATTTAAATTCAAAACCTTTACAGGTAGTTTGATTGGAAATAAATTATATCCAAACTAATTATTTTGAAATTAGTTATTTCAAAATTAATTATTCCACCTTCAAAATGAATAAAATAACATTATAATCTCGAGATAACTAATCTCGAGATGAGTTATCCTGTGCATTTTATTCCAATTAAACATATAATAAGTTTATGCTAAAATTAATCTCGAGATTAGTTATTCCTTATCTCTTCTACCAAACGAGCTTTTAGTGGTGAGGGACTATATTGAAGAATCGTTTGGTTGGGAAACTAATTATCCTAGGATTAACTTTTCCAAAATTAGCTATATCAAGATTAGTTATTCCACCCTCAAGAAGGAATAAAAATAACACTACAATCTCGGAATAACTAATCCCGAGATGAGTGTGTCTCGTACATTTTGTATCATCCAAATATGAAATAAGCTCATTGTAAAATTAATTTGAAATTAATATTTTTTATTTATCCTATCAAATGATGCTCATACATTAGAAAGTTTGTTGAGTGTAATGAGATAGGAGAGGTGTCGGGGTGGCGTAGCGTGGGGCATTTGCTCATACATTAGAAGTTTGTTGAGTGTAATGAGATAGGAGCGGTGTCAGGGTGGCGTGGCGTAGGAAGGGGTAAACGGGGGTACAACACATTATGGGAGTATTCCTTAATCCTTACGTGATGCCTAATTGTTTACCATTAAACTATTGGAATGGGAATGAAAAAGTATTCAAAATAAAGCAAAGGAATAGAAAGTTCTGATTTTTCAAAATATTGATCATCATAGAAGCCTTTGGAGTTTCGACAACATTAGGAAAAAATTCTTTGAACATATATTTTAGGGGGGAAGAAGTTTGTGAAAGTTGTAAATGTATTTATACAATGATAATATATTCAGTATAATTCCACAAGTGAGAAAAGGTCAAAATGTGTATATGATGAGTTGTAATCTTATCTGCTGATATTTAAGGCTATTTTATATTATTATTGTTATTTTATATTTGGATAACTGATAAAGTTGTTGTCATGTAAGAGGTCATAGGTTCAAGCCTTGAAAGCATACTTTGGTAGAAATGTGTATGGCGTCGTATAATACACCCTTATGGTGGAGCCCTTCTCCAGACCCTGCACATAGCGAAAACTTTATTTATTTGTTTATATCTCTAATCTTTAATCTCTAATCGCTAATTCCTAATCTCTATCTCTATCTGTAATCTCTAATATCTAATATATTAAAGTATAAAGTGTTGGGTTCGAAATTGATAGGGCGTTATGCGGAACCTTATATAGTTATAAACCAAGTCAGTGATAATTCAGATGACAAATAAAAGTATACTAAAAAAACATATTAGCCTACACATGAAAACTAATATAAAAAAAATATAAAATTATTGGGAGAAAATCTCGCTCTAAACAAGACTCTTATATGACTATATTGTGGATGTTATTGTGTTATGTTGTATGAGAAAGGGGTATTCTATTTATAGAATTTCAAAACCCTTCATCCAATAAAAAGGTTAATCAAATATGGAAGAGTTTTGTATTTTCCTTTTAGGAAAAATAAAAGTAATTATGGTATTACTTTTATTTTTCTTCCATGAAAAGTAAAACTTAAATTTGGTAAGAAAATCGTAGCAAAAATCCTAACAAATCTCCCCCTTTTGATTTGATTTTCTTGATAAAATAATCTTGATCTTTCTTCTTCACACGATCTTCATATATCACTGCTGCTTACCATGATTAAAAGTTGATATGGGATAAAAATTGAAGCTCTATGCATTAAAAATAAAAGCATGGGTTAATATTATTGGAGATTTATGGTATAAGTGAACAGGGTTAAAAATGGAGTCTTGTGCATTGAAAATGAGCACGGTTAAAAGTGAAGCTCATGCGTTAAAAGTATATGCACGAGTTGAAAGGAGCTCAAGCATTAAAAGCAAGAAGAGGTTGAAAGTTGGAGCCCATAAATATGGATTGAAAATTGATTTTGGTTTTAAAAATTGATTAGCAACAGGATTGTTGAAAATTTATTTGAAATTTTTCTCCTCATGTAGCTAGACAAAGATCTTTATTATCATCAAATTGGTTGCAACTTTAATCTCAACATGTCCTCAATCTGAACCATCGGACCATTGAACCATAGACTCTGATACCACTTATTGGGTTCAAAATTGAGAGGGCGTCATGCGGAACCTTATATAGTTGCAAACCAAGGCGGTGATAATTCCGATGACAAATAAAAGCATACGAAAAAAACTTATTGTTGATAGTATTTGACCAATTGACCTACACATGAAAATTAATATTAAAGAAAACATAAAACTGTTGGGAGAAAATCTTCCTTTAAACAAGACTCTCATATGACTACATTATGGATGCTATTGTGTAATGTTATATGAAAAAGGAGTATTCTATTTATAGAGTTTCAAAATATTTCCTCTAAGAAAGAGGTTAGCCAAATATGGAAGAGTCTTATATTTTCTATTTTATTAAAAGTAAAATTAATTATGATATTACTTTTATTTTTCTTTCAAGAAAAGTAAAACTTAAACTTAGTAAGAAAATCGGGGCAAAAACCCTAACATGAAGGGCCTTAAAAATGTTATTTGAACTTTTTGCCCTTCATTAAAAGTTTTTGCTTTAGATAATATCATCTTTTCACTTTTTCCTATTATTTTATGATATTAAATATTAACTATATTATATGAAGTCCTAATTATATTATATATAAAGCCAAATACAAAACTCATACCCAATATAAGAATTTGGTTTGTATAGATGTACATTTTTTGTTGAAAAATCAAATGTCGTTGTGGGCAATGAAATTTTATTAAATTTAAATTCGTACGAAATTCAGATTATATTAAATTCAAAATATATTAGTCCTAAATAAATATTGTAGATTAATATTAAATTCAAAATATATTAGTCTCAATCAATTGCTTCCAAGGCTGCTGATTCCAAATTCTCTATTGAAGTAGAAAACATCCTAGGCGTTACGTTTAGAAGCTTTAGAGCTGTCATGAGGAGCAAGGCAAATAAGCTAGGATAACAAACATATCAAGTGTCGTCTGCGCCAGCTTTAATTTTGGGATCTTTAACCCCAAAAGGAGTGAGATCCCATGAAACTGCTTCAGAAGGAGGAAGCGATGTGGCAGAGTCACTTAAGAAGACTCTAGCTCTACTTGAGCACTCTGGTTCCAAATACTCTGGCACAAAGAATGATGGTTGTTCAACCAATGCATCATCTCTATTTACTCTGCGTAAGCTGAGCACTTCGAAGATCAACTTACACGACAATCCATGTTACTCTCCAATATCTCAATAATTATGCAAGTAGTGGTGACTAATGCCTCATCTGTGGTCTCATTAAGTATGTGTAGAATTAAGACGCTTGAATAGATAAGTTGGCAAATAGAATGGATGGCTTAATAGACGGAGAGTCTATCTATGCACCTGGGAAAGCTCCAGAAGGTTATGAGACAGAACAACCTAGAAAACAAATGCCACCAACTAAGGAGGTATACGTTTCTTTTGAGGAAATAATCCCAATTGATCAGTTGAAATAGTTTATTGAAGGGAACTTCAAATATAAGTATAATGTTGTCACCAAGTCTTCCATAACACATGTCAAGCCTTACACTGCAAGAATTGATAGCCTCAAAATATCTGTCGTCTATCAACCCCCCAAATTTCAACAATTTGAGGGCAAAGGAAACCCAAAACAACATGTTGCATACTTTGTTGTGACATGTAATAATGCTGGAACTTACAGTGACTATCTTGCCAAATAATTTGCTTGTTCCCTAAAGGGAAACTCCTTTGATTGGTATACAGACCTTGAGCCTAAGTCCATCGATAGTTGGGAGCAATTGGAGTATGAGTTCTTAAATCGCTTTTATAGCACAAGGCGCACAGTGAGCATGGTAGAGCTCACGAATACTCGATAAAGAAAGGATGAGTCAGTCATTAACTTCATTAATCGATGGAGAAATGCGAGCCTAAACTGCAAAGAAAGGCTTAGTGAAAACTCTGCATTTAGAGATGTGCATCCAAGGAATACACTGGGAGCTTATCTATATCTTGTAAGGCATTAAGCCGAAATCCTTTGAAGAGTTAGCTACGCGTGCTCGCAATATGAAGTTGAGTATGTCTTCTACTGGAAAGGAAATAACGCCTATTCATGACCCTCGTAAGGGAAAAAATAAACAGGAATGCAAAATATAGGGCAAGTTTGTCCCCAAAAATGACAATAAGAAATCCATGAATGTCAATGTGTCTTCTGTGAAGGTCATCACGACGATGAGCAAGAAGCAAATCGTAAAGATAACTTCTCGAACATGTCCAAATCAGAAGCTAACTTTAAAGGAGATGCAAGAAAAGGAATACCCTTTCTTGATTCTGATGTTGCTGAGATTTTCAATGAACTCTTTACGCATAAGCTCATTAAACTCCCAGAGATGAAGCGGTCCGATAAAGTTGGAAGGACCAATAACCTAAATTATTGCGAGTACCATAGGCTTGTGGGTCACTCTCTGGAATAATGTTTTGTCTTTAAGAAAAAAGTCATGCAATTAGCAAATAAGAAGAAGATTTTTCTCAATAATAAGATGACCAGTTCTCATCAAATCTCTATCACTTTTGGCTCACTCGATTCGATCCAAATACGTGTCGAAGAGCATAATGAGAAACTATTAGAGCATGACAAGTCTTCAGTTGACGAAGGTGATGATGAAGGTTGAACTCTAGTGACTTGATGCAGACACAAGAAGGCGAGTCTACAAAAAGAGTCATCTGAGCAACTAACTAGAAGGAGGATGATAAAGAAGCCGAGGAAATAAAGGTTGGTTGAGCTTCCAAAGAAGATTAGGGTAATAGAGCCTCACCATAAAAAACTACGACGTCTAGTGAATTTGGAAAAATTCTTACCAAGTTGTCTGTGCAAAGACTGATCAAGTCAACCTTGAGACATCTTGTTTTAATACTGCTAAAGTAGGGGAAAAGGGTGAAAATCTACCCATGGAAGTTCCTTCATTTTCTGAACAGCTTGCTGAACCTTTTGGTTAAGAGGCACATATATGTGATACAAAAATCACATTTATAAATAACAATCTTCTACTTGATAAAACCCTATATAATCGTCTTTTGTATATGGTGGGTCAAGTTCTAGGAAAGAAAATAAATAGAATCTTGATAGACGAGGGATCCAGAGTCAATATTCTGCCTATTCGCATAATGAAGGAACTTAGCATAGCTACTGGCGAACTTTTTGAAAGTCGTTTGCTGATCCAGGGCTTCAACCAAGGGGGCCAGAGGGATATGGGATCTGTCAAGGTGGGGATTCATGATACGCCTAAATTACACCTCTCTTATGAGAGAATAAAGAGTTGTTGTAAAATATATAACCTAACTAGGTTGAGGTCGAATCCCACAGGAAATATGGTGTTAATTAAGTTGTATGCAGATTAGTTGACTTTTAATCGTTCATTTTCGTAAAATAAATAGGGGGATTTGATTCAGTTCACAAATTAATGGATTCAGTTTTACAAGATGAAATACTTGTAGTAGTATTCAAATTCAGAGAAATAGCAAGCTAGGGTTATGTCCACCTTGTAGTTTTCAATACTTTCTAACTATGGGCTTTACGAATTCATACATGCATCGTGCTTACAGAGAAACGTATTGTATTTAATAACATAATCCTAGTGTTTCTCAACCATCAAGGACTAATTCACTTTAGTTCTCTCGACTCAAAAGCGTTTACCAAAAACAATACAAAATTTTCAAGTAGTTAATCCTGCTAAGGCATTAACATATAAAATAGGGATTGAAAATCCTATTTTCTTGTCACTACTCTCTTTTTCGAACATCAACCTTTCTTTCGAATAAGTTGCGTTTTAAGGCATATCCTCTATGTTTGCAACCATGAGAATTCAAGATAAACGAAGAAAGTGTGATGTAAACAAATCAATGCATAATGAATTCAAAACCCAGAGTAATAGATTGTGTGCTACAAGGCTTCTATAACCCTAACTAATAAACTTAGCTACTCATGAATAAAACAAAAAGTATCATAAATATATTCATCATACCAAAAACTAAAAGATGATCTTGGTTTGCGAATAGTGAAAATAAGAGAGAAAACGTTTCTCTCTTTCTCCTCAAGCTAAGCTGCCACTCTTCAATCCAAAATAATACAGAATAATTAATAATGAATAAAAATTCAGCATTAAGCCTTTTAATAATCTTTCCTCTCATAATTGCCTTTTAAGTCCCTGAACTAATTATAAATGACAAATTAGTCTTGGACATAGTTTCTAGGCGCCACATTTGGTCTAGACTGCTACTCTCTCTTGTGTCATATGCCATCCGCATTCCATAGTATCATTATGTCTTCATCTACCTCATTAATACCTGAAATCATTCTAATCACATCGGTTAGCTCAATTACATAGAAGTAGAGTAAAAACATAAGAAACTAGGTGCTTTGTTCTCTAAACTTAGCTAAAATATGGATAAGTTAGGGTGCTTAGGCGTATAAATACACCCAATATCAATTCATATGGACAATTATTTTTCAAATTCGTTGGTGCATGTGATCGATTCCAAGACTTCATGCAATATATTGCTTGGTAGGCCTTGGGTACACGAGAACAAAATTATCTCATCCTCTTACTATCACTGCTTAAAGTACCTTGAAGTTGGAGTGGAAAGAAAGATAATTGTTGATGATAAGTCATTCACTAAAGTTGAGTCACACTTTGTTGATGCAAAATTCTACTTAAAGAATTATATTGTAAATGAGAAAAGGGTTGAGATGTCATCAAGACCAAGTGTGATGATCTTGCATCTAAGAAGGTCGTGGTGACTGTTGAAAAAGTTGTCACCAAGAAGCCTCTCTTCACTTCGAATAAAGAAAGCGTCGCATCTACAAAAAAGAAGGCAACTCCTGTTCTTCGCTACATACCAAAGGTAAAGAAGGAAAATGATCATTTATCCGATGTCAAAGATAATGTACTAAAGGGGCTAACCCTACCTGTCAGGAAAATTGATGCAATAAATCCATCCTCAAGACTATTTGGAGAGTCTGTGGCTCAAAATCTACTACAAGATATGACACTCCCAATGAAACGTACAAAAGAGGGCTTTGATCCAAATGTATACAAGCTATTGTAAAGTCTAGATATAATCCTAATGAGCCATCAAGGTTGGGCGAAATTTCATCGGAACGTATAACCAGGCAGCCATGTGAAGGCCTGGGATACACGTAACACCTCTAATTCACACCTCCATAAAAAGGGAGGTTAGTAACTACATCACTGTAGAAGAGGAGCTTATTGCATCCAACAAAAGTTCTTCTATCTTTGAATGACTTGGAGAATCAACCACACAAACTTCAGTGTTTGAGAGGTTGGGTCCTCTAAATAAGAAGAAAAGTAACAAAAATCACAGAAGTCATCGAAGTATGACAATACACTCTCTACCTAAGATCCAGAAGGATTTCCAAAGTTTGATTCCTTCTAGAATGAGACGGCAGAAGAAATTAGTGTTTCATGCAACGAGGTGTTAAAAGTTAAGGCTCATACTATGGTTTATACCAAGAAGCATGATGAAGACGAAGAAAGTATTGGTTCCTCATATCCTATTACAACCTAAAGTAAGAATGATATCTTATCTCAAATAAAGGTTGATGAAGATATGGAATATACTTTCTGGTGTTACCATATATCCATCAACGATGATGATCTGCAAGAGAAGGAAGATGGTGGATATGCCTCATAGCAACTTAAAGAAGGAGTGAAAGCCTCAACAGATCCTTTAAAAGAAGTTAATCTTAGAACCAATGAAGACCCAAGACCAACTTACCTGAGTGCGTTTCTAGAACTGGAGGAGAAAACCACTAATATGGATATACTCAAAGAATATACAAATGTTTTCGCTTGGAGTTATAAGGAAATGCCTGGCTTAGATTCAAAAGTAACAGTCTATCAGTTGATGGTTAAGAATGGTGCTCATTCTGTTAAGTAATCCCAAAGGCATTTTACGCCAGAGTTGGTTCCATTAATTGAAAATAAGGTCAATAAACTCATTGAAGCTGGATTTATTCGAGAAGTTAAATACCCCACATGGATTTCAAGTATTGTTCTGGTATGAAAAAAGAATGGCGAAATTTGAGTTTGTGTCGACTTTTGGGATCTCAAAAATGCCTGTCCTAAAGATAATCTTCCATTCCCCATACAAGAATTAATGATTGATGCCAACATTGGTTATGAGGTAATATCCTTTATGGATGGTTTATTCGGCTAAAATCAAATACGTATAGCGCCAAAAGATGAAGAGCGCACTGCATTTCGTATGACTAAAGGTATTTATTGCTACAAGGTGATGCCTTTTGATTTAAAGAACGTTGGTTCCACTTATCAAAGGGCTATGCAAAATATCTTTGATGGCCTACTCCATAAAATGTTGAATTTTATGTGGATGACCTAGTGGTGAAGTCAAGAAAGAGGGACGATCATTTAAAAGATCTAATAATAGTATTCGAGTTGCTTTAAGGATATCAACTTAGGATGAATCCACTGAAATATGCCTTTGGAGTTGCTTCTGGAAAGTTCCTTAGCTTCATTATAGACATCGAGGAATTGAAATTGACCAGGCTAAGGTCGATGTGATTTTGAAGATGCCCAAGCCTCAAAACATTCATGATTAAAAAGCCTTCAAGGAAGGCTAGCATATTTAATGAGGTTTATCTCAAACTTGGCCGAAAAA
>NC_061119.1:64227171-64308206 GCF_002878395.1 Capsicum annuum | reverse complement strand
GAAGGCTAGCATATTTAATGAGGTTTATCTCAAACTTGGCCGAAAAATGTCAACCATTTAGCCGTCTCATGAAGAAGGACCCTCCCTTCGAATGGGACCAAACTTGTAGTAAGTCCTTCAAAAGTATCAAATCATACTTGATGAAACTTCTGGTTCTTACGACACCTATACCCAAAAAATAGTTGATACTGCAGATCGCGGCACAAGAAAGGTCAGTTGGAGCACTACTAGCAGAAGAAATTAGTGAAGGCAAGGAAAACTCCCTTTACTATCTGAGTAGAATGATGACACCAAATGAGCTGAATTATTCTCAATTGAAAAGTTATATTTGGCATTGGCTTTCTCAATTGAAAATATGAAACACTACTTTCAAGCTCATGTAGTTCGTCTTGTGTCTAGAGCAAATCCCATTAAGTTTGTAATGTAAAAACCAATCCACAATGACCGACTTACAAAGTGGTACCTCCAAATTCAATAGTTTGAGATCATTTACATCCCCCAAAATTCTGTAAAAGGACAAGCATTGGCGGATTTCTTGGCAGACCACCGATACCCGATGATTGAGAACTGACTGATAAGCTTCCTAATGAAGATGCAATGGTTGTTAAACTTAGTTTCCTGTGGAAGATTTATTTTAATGGTTCCGCACATCGAGATGGAGCTGGTGTTGGTGTGGTGTTTGTCACTCTACAAAGAGAGGTCATCCCATACTCTTTTACCCTAAGAAATCGTTGCTCTAATAATGTTGCTTAATATCAGGCATTAATACTTGGACTTGCCATTAAACGTAAGATGGATGTTGACGTGAAAAAACTGCAATTACAAGTCTTTACTGACTCCCAATTGGTGATCAAGCATCTTTAAGGAAGCTAAAGTTAGAAAGCCCGAGCTACGACCACATCATGATTATGCGCAGAAGTTGATGGGGTAGCTTGGAGAAATAACCCTCCAGCATATGCCAAGGAAAGAAAAAAAGCAAGATGATGCCCTAGCTACTTTAGCCTCAACCCTAACTCTTCCAAATCAGACACGATTACTATCCAGCAAGAATGGGTAGTACTGCCATCAAAGGAGGATGGGGATGTAGAAAATAAGGTTAAATACCTCATCACCGTATCTGAAGCTATAAAGGAAGTTTGGCGACAACCTATCATTGACTATCTGTGTTATGGGATACTTCTAAAAGATCCTAGAAGAAGGACTGACATCCGTCGTGGTGTACCTCGCTTCCTTTACTATAAAGACATGCTATACAGAAGGTCATTTGAAAGAGTACTCTTGCGACGTTTGGGAGAGGAAGAAACAATTCAAGCTTTGCATGAAGCACACTCGGGAGTTTGTGGATCGCATCATTCTGGATCGAAGCTCCATTTTCACATTAAAAGAATGGATACTATTAGCCAACGATGGTGAAAGATTGCTTGGACTATGCTAGAAAATACAAATCTTATCAATTCCATGCGAATTTCATACATCAATTTTCTGAAGTTTTACACCCAACTGTAGTATCCTGGCTATTCAATGCATGAAGAATGGATGTTATTGGGCCACTAGCAAAATTATCTGGTAGACACTTGTACATCTTGGCCACGATAGATTACTTCTCAAAATAGGCCGAAGCTGTTGCTCTCAAAGAAGTAAAGAAAGAAAATATTGCAAACTTCATCCGAGTGAATATCATCTACCATTTTAGAATTCCCCGATACATAATAACTAAAAATGGCAAGCCATTTGATAACAAGCTAATAAACAAGATCTGTGATCTCTTTGGTTTCAAGCAACATAAATCTTCTATGTACCATGCCACCGCTAATGGTCTAACCGAAGCATTCACTAAGACTTTATGCATCTTGTTGAAGAAAATCATCTCCAAATCCAAATAAGACTGCCATGAATAAATGGAAGAAGCTCTATGGGCATATAGAATAACTTACCTCACACTGATGCAACTAACCCCATATTTGCTTGCTTTTGGAGTTAAAGCAGTCCTATTACTTGAGCGTCAAATACCTTATTTGAGATTGGCTATTAAAGAAGGGTTCACCAATGAAGAAAATGCTAAGTTGCATCTTGCGGAGTTAGAAGCTCTTGATGAGAAGAGGTTAGAGGCTTAGCAAAATCTTGAATGCTATCAAGCCTGTCTATCTGCTTCTTTCAATAAAAGAGTCCGCTTGAGGTGCTTTGAAGTTGGAGACCAAGTCTTTGTAGTAAGAAGTCCCATTATTACTTCTTATAAATTTGGGGGAAAGTTCAACCCAAAGTGGGATGGACCATGTATTGTACAAGAGGCATATTCAAATGGTGCTTACAAGCTTGTCGATGTAGATGGAGTAAAAATCGGCCCTATCAATGCCAAATTCTTGAAGATGTACTATCCTTGAAGAAAGATGACACTCCTTAAGGCACGAGTATAAATTACATGTTCACTTTTGGCCTGCAAGAGTATAATCTGTGTACGACTAAAATAAAAAAAGTTTGCTTGGTTGAAAACCTCAAAAGAGGTGGCCTTGGCAAAAGTTAGGACAAAAAAAACACTCACCCCAAAACTACCTTGTGATTAGATCCTCTTCACTAAGATACGCAGGTGTTTGGAATCTCATTCTGAGTTTAGTTGCATGAGTGTCAAAAAGAATATGTTCCTGCAGTATTCTCCATATGGATACCAAGTATGAAAATATTCTAATTGAATCTTGGACTCACTCCAAGTATTATTGGTAAAATGGGGCAAAACTCTAATGAAATATGAGCTTCGTTCACATAAGATGAAGTCTCCAAACTTCCTAAATTTGGATGTTGAACCGCTCAAAACGCCTAATTTGGGGAGTGATAGTTGATAAAATCTCCAAGTCTTCAAATTAAGGCATCCAAAATTTCTATACCTTAAGGTGGGCAAGATTTGTCCCTTTGCACCTTAAGCTAGTCTCTTTATGAATTTATCTTTAAGAAGATATAGAAAAAGTTTCCATTCCTTAAGGTGGACAATATTTGTCCCTTTGCACTTTAAGCTAGCCTCTTACGGGTTTATCCTTAAAAGAATCTCCAAAACTTCTATGCCTTAAGGTGGACAAGAGTTGTCCCTTTGCACTTTAAGTTGATCTCTTTCGTGGAATTATTCTGAAAAGAATCCCAAAATTTCCATGTCTTAAAGTGGACAAGATTTGTCCCTTTGCACCTTAAGTTGGTCTCTTGATGGATTTATCTTTAAGAAGATTGGACAAGATTTTTCCCTTTTCACCTTAAGATGGTTTCTCACAAGTTCATCCTTAAAAGGATCTCAAAATTTTCATGCCTTAAGGTGGAAAAAATTTGTTCCTTTGCACCATAAGCTGGCCTCTCACGGGTTTATCCTCAAAAGGATCTCAAAATTTCCATGCCTTAAGGTGGATAAAATTTATCCCTTTGCACCTTAATCTGGCCTCTCAAGGGTTCATCCTTAAAAGGATCTCAAAGTTTCCATGACTTAAGGTGGACAAGATTTGTCCCTTTGCACCTTAAGCTGGACTCTCACGGGTTTATCCTTAAAACGATCTTAAAATTTCCATGCCTTAAGGCAGACAAGATTTGCCCTTTTACACCTTAAGCTGACATTTGAATTTATTTATTATGGTAATATACTTGAAACCAAGCTTTTCAGGTATCAAGGCGACGGGTGCGAAGTTAAACTCTCACACCTTAAGCCGATACCGCCGTCTTCAAGCAAAATCGGTCGGGTTTTAAAATGATGGAGGTGAAGTTAAACTCTTGCACCTTAAACTGATGGTTGCCGTCTTCAAGTAAAATTGGTCAGGTCTTAAGGTGATAGAGGTGAAGTTAAACTCTCGCACCTTAAGCCGATTATTACATATTGCTATTTGTTTCAACCCTACAAAAAATGGGGGAAAACACGAAAGAAAGTTAAAAAACAAATAGAAGAGATGTTACTTGTCAGAGCATCGCAACCTTGAAAGTCGTATATCACCAATTTGGATTGAGACACGATGATTTAATGAAAGTTAATCCCTCAGAGTTTGCAGCAACCAAAACACTCTTCGGTGGTGATGGTCCCACATCAAGATATAAATTATTTGGTGAGGTGATGAAAATCTGAAATCCTCTGCCGTACAGAATATAGGATCGACTTCAAAAATTGATATAGAACAATTCAAGAAGTTTTAAAATCAAAATCTTGGATATGTTATATATTCATGTTTCTGACATCTATAAAACTAAGCGGATCATAATTTCGATACTGCTACATTGAGATATAATTTTTTTGATGTCACCGCATAAATTTGAAACTACTGGTGCATCAAAAACTTAATGTTGATTTTGGGATAAGACCTGAAAAGATTTCGATTGTATTAAATTATGAATTTTGGATATGTTATAGATATTTATGTCTAGTTTCACAAGAATTAAGCAGCTTGTGATTTCTTCCTTCGTACTTCAAGATATAAAAGTTTTGGCACATACGCACAAATCTAAAATTTCCAGAATGATAAAATTCAGGGCATACTTCAAAAATTTATCGATAATTATAGTGAAGAAACTTAAAATTGAACTTTGGATAAGTTGTAGATCTCGAAGTCTAGTTTCTGGAATATTAAATGGTTCATAATTTTGATATTTCTACAATGAGATATGAATTTTCTATCACTAACATGTTGTGCTGAAAAAAGTGACGAAAAATAAAAGAAAAGTAGGAGGGAAAGAAATTATCTCAACATTATTTATGTCTTGGAAACCCCAAAATTGATATTGAAAAGGTGGTAAACCTACATCCTTTTACAGAGTTGTAGAATGGATGTTTCCTTCTCTAATATAGTTTCAAATTCGATGAGCTTTTATCTCCAATAAAAATTCAAATTGGAGGTTATTTACTTGTCCGATACAAATTCAAATTGGAGATTGTTTCCTTTTCCCATACAAATTCAAACTGGAAGTTGTTTCCTTCTCTAATATAAATTCAAATTGGAAGAGTTTTATTCCAACTTAAGTAAGGTGGTAAAAAGTTTTTCACAATCTATTTGAAATTGGATATCATATCTCACCAATGGGTCTTACGTGTAGAGATTCATAAAAAGAAAATAAGAGAGTTTTTGAGAGCCAATATCAATATGGTTCGGCTTTAAATTTTCTCAACTAATGAATGAGATGTTCATATGTATGGAAATCATTGAAACACAAAGGAAGTTTGTTTAACTAAATCATACTTCAAGGCTAATCTCCAAAATATTAAATATCTCGACAAGTCTTGAAGTAGGGAGCATTTATGGGCGATGAAATTTTATTAAATTTAAATAAGTATGAAATTCAGATTATATTAAATTTAAAATATATTAGTACTAAATAAATATTGCGGATTAATATAATTTAATTAATTATTTAAGTCCAAACACATGGATTTAAATAAGGTCTAATATTTATTGGGCTAGTTCATTAATTCGGGCTACAAATGATGAGTCATTTTGCTAAGCCCAAAATGTTATCTTATTCTAGAGGCCCAATTATGTCGAATGACATGGCATGTCAAGTCAAGTGAAGGAGCCAATAAGATCATGCTACATGTCAAAATGATATAACAGGCCTAGCAAAATAAAAAGCCCATAAAAAACGTCATGTCACTTGAATCTGATTAGTTAAGAGAAGTCCGTCTTCACCTTGACTCTTCCCTTTCCATAACTGTAAATAAGGGTCACATTATTCAGAAAAGAGGACCAAGAACTCTAACAAGAAGCAAGAGAAAGCTCGTGGATCAAACATCACAATTTCTCTACAAAGCTCAAGCATTCAAACCGAGTTCATCAAGATTTAAGATCGAGATTGCAAGATTCAAGACAAGACCAAAAACCACTGAATTCAAGCACAAGTCAAGATCAAATCCATCAAATCAACAAATCAAGTTCAAATTCAAGATCAAGCTCGAAGCTCTTGAATTTATATTTGGAAAGGCGAATCAGAGGATTCATAGAGATTGTAACACCCACTTATTGAAATCAATAAAATGATTGTTGCAGTATTTTTCTTGTCTCGATTATTATTTTCGGTCTCAAAATTTTATTGTCTAACAATCGTGTATGACTTTTTTATTTGGTTTAGGATTCTTATGTTTTTCGTTATCTAGGATTTGTACATAATTAGTAGTAATGATTATTTTTCTAAAAGAAAATAAATATTGTCGTGTGTATAATTAACTTTTCTATAATTAGATTTAGCATTCTTTAATTTTTTTAAAACTTTTTATAAGGTTTAGGATTCTTAGGATTTTCTTTATTTAGGATTTGTACATAATTATTAATAATTATTTTTTAAAAGGAAAATCAATACTACCATATATGTATAGTTTAATTTTTTATAATTAGATTTAGGATTCTTTAGTTTTTTCTTTACTTAATATGAAAATTTTTCTTGTCAAGTTCCCTACACGTACATGCCTTTCACAGCTAAAAAATCATCAAAGCTAATTTTATTTCGCACGTAAATAATCTTGAAATTTGTTTGTTGAATATCTTTGTTAATCTATAATATAATCTACATCTATAGCTACAACATATTATAAGTTTAAAGACTCTTAAAATGGGATTCAAATTTTTTACCCTTCATTAAAAGTTTCCGTAATAGATAAAAATGTCTTTTTACTATTTTCAAAATTTTTGAAATTAACAAAAGAAATGGATATTAAATATTTCCTTGATTGAATAATATACTAACCTCCTAATATTAATTAAATATTTTCTTGATTAAATATACTAAGCTCTTAATATTAGGAATCATTGTGAAAAGTTTTGATGGGTTAAAATTTCTATTGGCTTAAACTCTTATTTGGATGGAAAACCAAGTACGTCTAAATAAAATGAATCCAGAATTCTTATTCAAATCATGTTGGTTTATTAATATGGTAATAATTTATGTAAAAATAAAAAGTTACCATTTTTGTATTTTCTTCTAAGAAAAGTTTTTAGATATTTATAAATTGAGAATTCTTTTTTCGTACAACAATACAATAGGTTGTTTTTTCAGCTTAATACAGGTGGTAGATGAATATTAGGCCAGACTTTGAGATATCTTAACTATCGTATCATTTTTTTGTAGTTTATAGGTGGTAGATATCTCGATTATCGTATTATTTTGTTACGATATGTTGTTTTTTCTGCTTAATGCAGGTGATAGATGAATGTTCAATCGGACTTTGAGGATTTTGTGTAAAACTTAGGTTTGATTGAATTATTCTCAAATATCAATTATTGTATTATTTTATTGTAGTTTATAGGCGATAGATGAATGGTCGGTCGGACTTCGAGATAATCAAGATATTTTGATTTCTGCTTAATACATTTGCTAGATGAATATTTGGCCGAACTTTGAGAATTTTTGTGTAAAAGCTTGTTTTAATTGTATTGTTTTTATATGTCAATTGTCATATATATATATATACACACACACACAATAAAAAAAAAGATTAGTGTACGTGCATTGCACATGTGTTCAACGTTAAAGAAGAAAGTTGCACGTATTTAAATCAATGAGTAGACGACTTTAAAAATACATGTAAGTACATTACACAATATACTTAAATTAGATAAATATCAAAGAAAAAATCATAAGCTCTTGGTAAATTAAATGTAGGCATAATACATAAATATGCCCTTTAACTTAGCTTCGGCTTGTATCTATGCCCTTTAGCTTTGGGTATATGCAAGTAGGCACTCAAACTTATATAAAGTTGAAAAAGTACACACATGAGTCCTATATGCTTCCTACGTGGCCAATTCGTGTTTTACATGTAGTTCTACGTGTATTATGTCACATTGAACATGCATATTTACTTGTTCATTTTTTTTACTAGTTTACGTGTCTACTTGTGCACATACAAAATTGGAGGTCATAGATACAAGTTGATACCAAGTTAAAAGGCATTTTTATGTATTATGTCAAAAATGCTTTAAATATACCAAAACTTTTAGGAGTTCCAAATGAAAACATAGATGTTTTTACTCTTGTCAATAGCAATTCTTTCTCCAATCTAAATCTAGACTTAACACATCCTTTGTCACAATTCTTTCTTTTTCAATTTTAAAGAATAAAAAATAAATTGAACATACCCAAGGACATGATTAAATAGCTGGAAAATGGGTCTATCACATGGGAGACCTGAGAGCCAACTTCCTCAATTCAACCATTTGTTGTGTGAATTTAAACATAATGATAAGATAGACAAGATTAGAAAAACGATTTTATATTATTTGGTTTTTGTGATGAAGGGAGAAACAAGTGTTTCAGATGTCGCCAACCAGGCCATATTCAGAGGAACTGACCTTCAGGCGATGTTACCACTAGGGCTAATAAAGTCCGGTTGTTGCCACTTTAGCTCCTGCACCAAAGGGTGCTACTTCTGGTGCCGGCACTGATCAGAATCGTCTATATGCTCTTGCCACCCGTCAGGATTCTGAGGCATCTCCTGATGTTGTTACTGGTGTTTTGCCCCTTTTTATATACAAGGGGTTGGAAAATATTTGGTTTCAACTTTTTAAACTATTTCAAAACTTTAAAGAAAATTTTGAAATAATTTAAGAAATTACAAAGTCGCCACTTGATTTTTGAGAAAATATCAAGAAAAACTAGAAATATTACTTAAAAGATTCTAAATAGAAAAAATCTTCTAAGTTTAGAAATTCTGAGTAAGTGGTTCCTATTAATACTCTTGGAAGGTTGTTAAAGCACCAAGAGTATCCGCTAACTTGCGGTTATCCGGGCTATTTGAAAATAACCTTTTTTGACTAACTTTAAAAAGGAAAATTGGTTTTGGAAAAGAAAACGATTAAGGAAAAAATTATCTTCAAGATTCGTGCAAAATAAATTTAACGACTTAGCGGAGATTTTTAACTAAGTCTAAAAAAACTAAGAACAATTAGCATATAAAGGGAAAAGAGGGAGACTAAATGACTTAAGCCATTAGGCCCAAATCCATAAATCCTGTACTAAGCTAATTTGGACTTTTAGCCCATCTTCACGTTTCCTAATCTAAACCTTGGGATTTTGGCCCATAACCTGTCCTAAGCCAGTATTAGGACCTTTGAGGTCCAAAATTTGCTTCACTTATATTAAATTACAAATTGGCTTCGAGGTCCAAATGAATGAATAAATAAATGACTAAATGAATAAATAAAAATAAGACAATAATAAAAATTGAGACTTTTCAACTCTCTTAGTAACTTCATCAATGGGTTTGCACCCATTTTCCTTCTTCTTTTATCTTCTTGCACCCACACGCCATATAATCGACTTCGGGTTTAAAACTTTGGACTTGACTCGGAGAAATGGGCCTCATTGTCTCATTATGAAATACAAGAGGAAAGGAGTCCATTTGGACTCCAAAACAGATTCATGCAAAGGAAAAGATAAAAGAAAAAGAAGTAATATGTGTTCGAGAATTCTACACTTAATAGATAAATGATGAGATGGAAAAAATAACATTTTCAAGAATAAAGAAATAGTAAACTATGATATCAAAGCAAGTCAAATTATCCAACGAAAAGGAAATTAACCCATCTCCTAAACAATCTTACACAAAATTAAATCTAGCACAATATAATTAACTAGCCCTTGAAAAGAAGACATGAATCCATAAGCATAATTGCTTAAAATTTGGACAAATAGATTAACACATATTTGTTCCAAATACTATGATATGATAAAGTCTAAGACATGTTTTCGTTAAGTAAAGAAAAAAAGAATGAGCAAGAGACGGGGAAATCTTTCATAGCACCTCAAATATGAAATACAAGACATACTAATGAAACAACAATTTTTAATACAAAGTGGATCAATAACATATCTATAACTTAAAAAAAATCACTATAGCATGTGAATAAGAATGAGACGTCTAAATGAATATAACCACTTTAAGAAGTAAACCAATAAGCGAAGTAAAGCAAATAACATATATTAAGCATACTTGAGAAATGATTTTCGAAGACAAGATAGGAGAAATAGTAAAAGATTAATTCTAAGAAAAAGTGTCCAATTATGCCAACTCCTATTTTAGTTCAACACCATTTCAACAAAAACCTATAACCCTAACAACTTTCAATCTAAATAAGAGAAAATCAAAGATAATTTTGACCACGAAAATGAGTAACTTACTACATCAAATTGAGAAATAATTTCACAGACCCTTAACAATAGTAACCATTCCTTTTTGACATAAAGGAAAAAACTTTACATACTAAAACCAAACACATCCACCAATAACGAATTTAAATAAAGCATGAGCATGCATTTTAAGCAAAGATCAAAATTTTACCCATAATAATTGAAGAATAAAGCCAAAAGGCAAAACAATCAATATTAACTATTCTTTTCAAAGTAAAGAAAATAACTTTACATGCTAAAAACAAACATATCCGCCAATAATGAATTTAAACAAAGCATGAGTACATATTTTAAGCGAAGATCAAAACTTTATCTATAATAATCAAAGAATAAAGGCAAAAGACGAAACAATCAATATTAACTATTCTTTTCAAACATAAAGAAAATAATTTTACAAGCTAAAAACAAACATGTACGCCAACAATGAATTTAAACAAAGAATGAGTACACATTTTAAGCAAAGATCAAAACTTTATGCATAATAATTAACGAATAAAGTCAAAAAAAGTTCAACTATTGCTAGCTCATATTTTATACCATGAATATGAAAATAGCCATAATATCGATATCATAATGTCCTATGACCTTCAAGGTCGTCTACAACAAATAATCCAAGCAAACGAAATTACAACTACGAACTATGAATAAGAAAAAGATGAGGAAGAAAACGACAATAAAACTAAAAAGAAAAAAAGCGTGTTTACCTTTTTGGGGCAGCAAAATGAAACTACAAGCTTTCTTCGGAGTCTTGATCACCACCAGAAAACATTCAACTGAGGAACTTCGATTAGCCCCAAATTTCTTCAGAGTCTTGAGACTTGATCTTTCTACAAAAATAGTGGTAGTATTTATAGGAAAGGATGGAGATCCAATTCTATTAGTCCACTAATGTGGGAGAAAGAATTTAGGGGTGTTTTTGGAATTTTTAAAATTAAAGATAAGGTGAGGTGGAATATAAGGTGGGGGGAGGGGAGAAATTGTACAATGCAGTACCATTTTGAATTTCAAAATTGAAAAAAGAACAAGGTTAAGGGAAAATTATACAATGTAGTACTATTTTTGAATTTTAAAATTTGAATTTGGAAAAAGAACAAGGTTGAGGGAGAATTGTACAATTGTGTACAATTTTTGAATTTCAAAATTAGAAAAAGGACAAGGTTGAAGGAAAATTGCACAATGTTATACAATTTTTGAATTTCAAAATTTGAATTTGATTTTGGTGGGAATTGAGTAGAAATTATGAGAGTTTTTGGGAATTTAGGGTTATTTAAATATAACCCCAATTGAAATTTAAAATTTAGCCAAATATATTTAGCTTTGACCAAATTGAAAATCAATTGGCCGATTGCATTGTAATTATGGCCAATTTGATTTCAATTATGGTCAAATATAATAGATTGACTAAATTAAATTAAAAATTCAATAAGAAGTAATACTTCTTTTAGTCTCGAGCTTTTTTATTTAATAAAATTAAATAAATATTTCTCCAAATAAATTAATTTTGAGAATAAATTTTATTTAAATAAAGACTTTATCCGTTTAGATTAATTTTCAAGCTTAATCTGTAAAAGTTCAATTTTGATAAAAGTATTCATTTAAGTAATAAAATTTATATAATTTCGCATATGTAAATACGAAAATGTATAATCATCAATTAAATGACAAAATTAACCCAAATAAAAATTTTAGAGCACATTTATCTAGATGAAATAAATATTTTAATTTTATTAAAAATTGAAGAATTCCAGGGTTAAATTTAGTTGTGGAGGGCAAAAATTAAGTGTCAACAACTGCCCCCTCCCTTTGGGTAGGGTGGATGCAAGTAACCCTGAGCAAAGGGAGTTTGATATTTCTAATTTTTATCCGACCACAAATTCATTTATGAAAGAGATTGGTTTTCACACGAGTTTCATGGAGTTATGGTCGAACCTCGGTATTAGGTTTACTACATATCTCATGTCACATGAGAATTTAGGCTACTTGTAGTTCATAAAACTTAAAGCACAATTTTTAAAAAAATCACAAGCTATCTCGATTTTGAATTTCAGTGAAATCAGAAAGCTAGGGAGTAAGCAGATTGAGGGGAGGTTGGAGTGCAATTGAGTTTTCAACAAAGAGCCTATCCTACATATCCCTGAGACTCACGAAATCAGACTATTATAGTTTGACTCGATTGGTAGAAAAGATAGTCTTTTATTATAGACAATCTTTTGCTCGGAATAAGTGACAAGTTGTTCGAGTTATGAAAAAGAGGCTTGTAACCTATTAAACATGAATGTGAGATCGTTCATATCCATTGACAAAAATTTACCCGGACATAATTTCCACAACTTTAGGTGTTCTATCTCGATTTAAGAAAAGAGAAGGGTACCCTCAACACGAGTGTAGAAATATCCCGAAGGTGAAACTGAAACCAGAACATCCCAAGATACCCATATGCCTTCTAACATGGGTATGATTTGAAGGTGGTGACAATCATCTTTTAGCTCACGTCCAAAGAGTTTGACATCCTTCTCTAGGCTACATCTCATTTTGCTGCTATGAAAAAGTTCTACATTGTGCTGCATCCTTATGGAGTCATCCACACCTATGGATTTGATTTGAGAATTTCATCTTTTTGGATGCTTTCAACAATAACTCAAACATATGATTATTTGTAAATATAGTAATACACAAATGTAAATTAGTGCAAATTTGTTTAAACATGCTATGCTGAGATAGTTGATGAACTAAGTTGCACAACCTATTCTAAAAATAGTATGCCACTTTGAATGGAGTGATGGTCCAACGTGTCTCATTGAAGGGTTGGCGACCCAATTTAAATGTAACATGACACTTTGAATGGAGTGACGGTCTAACGTGTCTCATTAAAGGACGAACGATCCAATTTAAATATAACGTGCCAATTTTAATGGAGTGACGGTCCAACGTGTCTCATTGAAGTGCGGATGACTCAATTTAAATGTAACGTGCCACTTTGAATAGAGTGACGTTCCAACGTGTCTCATTGAAGGGTGGATGACTCAATTTAAATATAACGTGCCACTTTAAATGGAGTGACGATTAGTTATGTCTCATTAAAGGAAAGACAACCCAATTTAAATGTAACATGCCACTTTGAATGGAGTAACGGTCTAATGTATCTCATTTGAGGGAGACTAGCCCAATTTAAATATAACATGCCACTTTGAATGGAGTGACGATCCAATGTGTCTCATTGAAGGACGGATGCCCCAATTTCAATGTAACGTGCCACTTTGAACAAAGTGACGGTCCAACGTGTCTCATTAAAGTCGGATGACCCAATTTAAATGTAACATACCTCTTTGAATGAAGTAACGACCCAATATATCTCACTGAAGAGCGGATGACCCAATTTAAATATAACATTCCATGTTGAACGGAGTGACCATCCAAGTGTCTTATTAAAGGGCAGACGACTTAATTTAAATATAACATGCCACTTTGAATGGATGACGATCCAACATGTCTCATTGAAGGACGGGCGACCCAATTTAAATATAACATGCCACTTTGAATGGAGTGACGGTCCAACGTGTCTCATTGAAGGGTGGATGACCCAATTTAAATGCAACATGCCACTTTGAATAGAGTGACAGTCCAATGTGTCTCATTGAATACAACATGCCATATTGAATGGAGTGATGGTCCAACAAGTCTCATTGAAGGGCGAATGACCCAATTTAAATGCAACATGCCACTTTGAATGGAGTGATGGTCCAGCGTATCTATTAATCATATGCACTAAACTTATTAGTATCAAATGCAATATAAGGTCAATCGTTCATAACTTGCTTTAGTCTGCCATACTAAGGGAGGTGAAAATTCATAATGTAGTAACATATTATGTTGAAGGAAATGCCAGTCCATATTATAATATGTCACTCAAAAGAAAGTGACAGTCTAATAACATAATTACATGTCACTTTGAAGGAAGTGACGATCCATAACACGCTAACATATTACTTGGAGAGAGGTGATAGTTCATAATATAATAATATGTCAATATGAAGGAGGTAACGTTTCCTAACATGATAACATGTCACGCTGAAGGAGGTGACAGTCCATATAATAACATATCACTCTAAAGAAAGTGACAGTCTAATAACATAATAACATTTCACTTTGAAGGTGGTGATGATCCATAACACAATAACATGTCTCTCGGAGGGAGGTGATGGTTCATAACATAATAATATATCACTCTGAAAGAGGTAATTGTCCATAACATAATAATAGATCACTCTGAAGGAGATGACTCCATAACATAAATAATATGTCACGCTAAAGGAGGCGACGGTCCATAACATAGTAATATGTCACGCTGAAGCGGTGATAATTCATAACATAATAACAAGTCACTGTGAAGGAGCTGACGATCCAAACATGATAACATGTCACACTGAAGGAGGTGACAATCTATAACATAATAACATGTTGTCTCAAATAAATAGATGATCTGATGCACCCTCTTAAAGGGTGAAAAATCCAAATATAATACGATACATCTTTTTAAAAGGGGGATGTCCCAAATATAATAAGATGTGCCACCTTAAATAAAGTGATAATTGGGAAAATCCTCTTAAAATGGTGGATGACCCAAATATAATAAGATACATCACCTCGAATAGGGTGACAATTTGAGGCGGTCTTGCATAATGTTACATGCATAACTCAAATAACGCTTATTAATAACACAACAATTTGTTGTAACTAAGCCAGGAGTGTAACAGAAGATAGAGTTTAGAGATAAAGTCGTTTGACTCATGATGATTTAGAGATAGTATTTTGAATAACATCTCCATATCTCAATCATTGTACCCGATCATTTTTTTACAAAATTAAAGAAAGTGTTAGAGATCATAACGAAGTAATAGAAACATAAATCAAGAGAAAAAAAGAAGAAGAGAAGTTATCAGGATTATTATGGCAAGGCCATAGTGGATCTGGTAATGCTCTTTATCAAGCTTAATATTGTCAACGTTGTGACTTTATTGTTCCTGCATCCAAAGAAAAATTCTTAGTTTTGAGAGACTGACTGTGTTGGTTTTACCTTGCATTTTTGATGCTCCTTGTTGATCATCGATTCTTAGGGTTGAAGTGCAGTCCTTGAGGAATTTTTTAGGATCTCCCTCAACAATTCTACCCCACTTTAGAAACTCTCGAACTCAAATAAATATTTCTCTAAATAAATTAATTTTGAGAATAAATTTTATTTAAATCAAGACTTTATCCGTTTAGATCCCAATTGAGGTTATATTTTAAATAACCCTAAACTCTCAAAAGCTCTCATAATTTCTACCCAATTCCCACCAAAATTAAATTCAAATTTTGAAATTCAAAAATTGTACTACATTGTACAATTCCCCCTCAATATTGTCCTTTTTCAATTTTAAAATTAAAAAATAGTACTACATGTACAATTCCCCTCAATCTCATCTTTTTTTTTTAATTTTGAAATTCAAAAATAGTACCACATTGTACAATTCCCCCACAGCCTTGTCCTTTTCTTCAATTTTGAATTCAAAAATTGTACTAAATTGTAATACAATCCCTCCCCTCCCCCACCCTATCTTCTACCTTACCTTATCTTTAATTTTAAAAATACCAAAAACACCCCTAAATTCTTTATCCCACATTGGTGGATTAATAGAATTAGATCCCCATGCTTTCCTATAAATACTACCACTATTTTGGTAGAAAGATCAAGTCTCAAGGTTGAAAAAAAAGCTTTGAGCAAAGAAGAATTTTTTTTATTTTAGTAAAAATTTTCCTTTTTTCGTGAAATTTGTGGGCTAATCGAAGTTCTTGAGTTGAACGCTTTCCGGTGGAGATCAAGACTCCGAAGTAAGCTTGTAGTTTCATTTTGCTACCCCAAAAAGGTAAACACGCTTTTTTTCTTTTTAGTTTTGTTGTCGTTTTCTTCTTCATCTTTTTCTTCTTCGTAGTCTTAGTTGTAATTTTGTTTCCTTGGAATATTTATTGTAGATTACCTTGAAGGTCATAGGACATTATGGTATCGATATTATGGCTATTTTCATATTCATGGTTTAAAATATGAGCTAGCAATAGTTGAACATTTTTTTGGCTTTATTCTTTGATTATTATGGATAAAGTTTTGATCTTTGCTTAAAATGTGTACTCATTCTTTGTTTAAATTCATTGTTGGCATATATGTTTGTTTTTAACTTGTAAAATTATTTAGTTTATGTTGGAAAAGAATAGTTAATATTGATTGTTTTGCCTTTTGGCTTTATTCGTTGATTATTATGGATAAAGTTCTGATCTTTGCTTAAAATATGTACTAATGCTTTGTTTAAATTCATTGTTGGCGTATATGTTTGTTTTTAGCATGTAAAGTTGTTTCCTTTAGTTTGAAAATAATAGTTAATACTGATTATTTTGACTTTTGTCTTTATTCTTTGATTATTTTGGATAAAGTTTTGATCTTCGCTTAAAATATGTACTCATGCTTTGTTTAAATTCATTGTTGGCGGATATGTTTGTTTTCAGCAAGTAAAGTTGTTTTCTTTATGTTGAAAAGAATAATTAATATTGATTGTTTCACCTTTTGGATTTATTCTTCGATTATTATGGTTAAAGTTTTGATCTTTGCTTAAAATGCATGCTCATGCTTTGTTTAAATTCGTTATTGGTGGATGTGTTTGCTTTTAGTATGTAAAGTTATTTCCTTTATGTCTGAAAGGAATGGTTACTATTGTTAAGGGTCTGTGGAATTGTTTCTCAATTTGAAGTAGTGGGTTACTCATTTTCATAGTCAAAATTGTCTTCAATTTTCTCTTGTTTAGATTGAAAATTTATTAGGGTTATAGGTTTTCCTGAAATGGTGTAGAACTAAAATCGAAGTTAGCATAATTGGATACTTTTTCTTAGAATTAATATTTTACTATTTCTCCTATCTTGTCTTCGAATATCATTTCTCAAGTATGCTTAATATATGCTATTTGCTTCACTTCGCTTATTGGTTTACTTCTAAAAGTGGTTTTATCCATTTAGATGCCCCGTTGTTATTCACATGGTATAGTGATTTTTTTCTTCTAAGTTATAGATATGTTGATTGATCCACTTTGTATTAAAAAATTTTGTTGCATTAGTATGTCTTGTATTTGATATTTGAGGTGCTATTAAAGATTTCCTCATCTCTTGCTCATTCTCCTTTTCTTTGCTTAATGAGAACATGCCTTAGACTTTATCATATCATAGTATTTGGAGCAAATTGTGTTAATCTATTTGTCCAAATTTTAAGCAATTATTCTTGTGGATTCATGTCTTCTTTTCAAGGGCTAGTTAATTATATTGTGCTAGATTCAATTTCTTGTAAGATTGTTTAGGAGATGGGTTAATTTCCTTTTCGTTCGATAATTTGGCTTTCTTTGATATTATATCTTACTATTTCTATATGCTTGAAAATGTTATTTTTTTCCATCTCATCATTTATCTATTAAGCATAGAATTCTTGAATACATATTGATTTTTTTTCTTTGCTTAAATCTGTTTTGGAGTCCAAATATACTCTTTTTCTCTTGCATTTCATAACGGGCCCATCTCTCCGAGTTATGTTCGAAGTTTTAAACCCAAAGTCGATTATATGACGTGCAGGTGCGAGAAGATTATAGAATGAAAAATGAGTGAAAACCCATTGATGAGGTTACTAAGAGACTTGAAAAGTCTTGATTTTTATTATTGGCTTATTTTTATTTATTCATTTAGTCATTTATTTATTTATTCATTTGGGACTCGAAGCCAAAGTTTTAATTCAATACAGGTGAAGTGGATTTTGGGCCTCAATGGTCTGAAAACTAGCATTGGACAGGTTATGGGCCAAAAGCCCAAGGTTTATATTAGGACAGGTGAAGATGGGTCAAAAGCCCAAATTTATTTAGGACAGGATTTATGGATTTGGGCCTAATGGCTTAAGTCATTTAGTCTCCTCCTTTCTCCTTTATATGCTAATTATTCTTAGTTTTCTTAGACTTAGTTAAAAATCTCCGCTAAGTCGTTAGATTTATTTTGTACAAATCTCGAAGACAATTTTTTTCTTAATCGTTTTCTTTTCAAAAAACCAATTTTCCTTTTTAAAGTTAGTCAGAAAGGTTATTTTTAAATAGTCCGGATAACCGCAAGTTAGCGGATACTATTGGTGCCTTAACAACCTTCCAAGTGTATTAATAGGAACCACTTACTCTGAATTTCTAAACTTAAAGATTTTTTCTGTTTTGAATCTTCTAGGTATTACTTTTAGTTTTTTTGATATTTTCTCAGAACTCAAGTGGCGACTCTGTAATTTCTTAAATTATTTCAAAATTTTCTGTAGTTTTGAAATAGTTTAAAAAGTCGAAACAAATGTTTTCCAACCCTTCAAATAGAAAAAGAGGAAAAAGAAAAATGACGACTCTGCTGGGGAAGGTTGGAATGCTGTCGAGTTTTCAACAAAGAGCCCAACATACATATCCCCGAAACTTAGGAATCAGACTGCTTGTAGTTCAACTCGATCAGTAGAAAAGATAGTTTTTTATTTCAGACATTCTTTGGCTCAGGATGAGTGATAAGTCATTCGAGTTATGAAAAAGAGGCTTGTAACCTATTAACCATGAATCTAGAATCCTTCACATCCATCGACAAGAATTTACCCAGACATAATTTCCTCAACTCTAGGTGTCCTATCACTTGATTTAAAGAAGGAGAAGTGGTCCCTCGGCATGAGTGTAGAAATATCCCAAAGGTAAAGTTGAAACCAGAATATCCCAAGGTACCCACATGCCTTATAATAGGGGTGTGGTTTGAGGGTGGTGACAATCATCCTTTAGCTTGCGTCCAAAGAATTTGACCTCTCTCTTTAGACTATGACCTATTTTACTGCTAAGAAAAAGTTCTACGTTGTGCTGCATCCTTTTTGGAGTCGTCCTCTCTTGTGGCTTTGATTTTAGAATTTTATCCTTTTGTATGCTCTTGACAATAACTCAAACAAACGATTAGTTGTAAATATAGCATTACACAAATGTAAATTAGAGCAAACCTGTTTAAACATGCTATGCTGAGATAGTTGATGAACCAAGTTGCATAACTTGTTCTAAAAATATTATGACACTTTAAATAGAGTGTAGGTTCAACGTGTCTCACTGAAGGGTAGACGAGTGGACGACCCAATTTAAATGTAACATATCGATTTAAATGGAGTGACGGTCCAATGTGTCTCATTGATAGGAGGACGACCCAATTTAAATGCAATATGCCACTTTGAGCGGAGTAACAATATGACATGTCTCACTGAAGGGTGAACGGCCCAATTTAAATGTAACATGCTATTTTAAACGGAGTGATGGTCCAATATGTCTCATTAAAGGGCAAAACCCAATTTAAATTTAACACGCCACTTTGAATGGAGTGACGGTCCAACGTGTCTCATTGAATGGAGGACGACCCAATTTAAATATAACATGACACTTTAAATAGAGTGATGGTCCAATGTATCTCATTGAAGGGCGGACGACCCAATTTAAATGTAACATGCCACTTTGAAAGGAGTGGCGGTCTAATGTGTCTCATTGAAGGGCGAGCAATCCAATTTAAATATAACATGCCACTTTGAACGGAGTGATGGTTCAACCTGTCTAATAATCACCTACACTAAACTTATTAGTATCAAATGCAATATGAGGGCAATCGTGCATACCTTGCTTTAGTCCGCCACACTGAATGAGGTAAAAATTCATAATGTAGTAACATATTATGTTGAAGGAGATACCAATCCATATAATAATGTGTCACTCTAAAAAAAGTGACAGTCTAATAACATAATAACATTTCTCTCTGAAGTAGGTGACGATCTATAACATAATAATATGTTACTCTGAAGGAGGTGATGGTTCATATCATAATAATATGTCACTCTAAAGGAGGTGACATTCCATAACATGATAACATGTCACACTGAAGGAGGTGGCAATTCATATAATAACAACTCACTCTAAAGGAGGTGATGATCCATAATAACATGTCACTCTGAAGGAGGTGACACTCCATAATATAATAACATGTTTCTTTGAATAAGTTGACGGTCCATAACATAATAATATATCACACTAAATGAGGTATCAATCCATAACATAATAATATGTCACGCTGAAGAGGTGAAGGTCCATAACTTAATAAGATGTCATGCTGATTGAGGTAACAACCCATAACATAATGATATGTCATTCTGAAGGAGGTGACAATCCATAACATAATAACATGTCACTCTAAGGAAAGTAGCAATTCAAACATAATAACATGTCACACTAAAGAAGGTGACAATCCATAAAATAATAATATGTCACACTAAAGAGGTGATAGTCCATAACTTAATAAGATGTCATGCATAAAGAGGTGACAACTTGTAACATAATGATATGTCATACTGAAGGAGGTGATAATCCATAGCATAATAAAATGTCACTCTGAGGAAGGTGATGATCTATAACATAATTACATGTAACTTTGAAGGAGGTGACGATCCATAACATAATAACATGTCACACTAAAGGAGGTGATGATTCATAACATAATAACATGTCTTTCTAAAGAAGGTGACGATCCAAACATGATAACATGTCACGCTGTAGGAGGTGACCATCCATAACATAGTAACATGTCGTTCTGAAGGAGGTGATGATTCAAACATAATAACATATCACACTAAAGGAGGCAACAATTCATAACATAATAAAATGTTGTCTCAAATAAAGAGATGATCTGATGCACCCTCATAAAGGAAGGAAGATCCAAATATAATAAGATGCATTCTTTTAAAAGGGGGATGTCCCAAATATAATAATATGTGTTTCCTCGAATAAAGTGACAATTAATGTCCTTTTGAAATGGTGGATGACCCAAAATATGATAAGTTAGGGTGATGATCCATTACATCCCCTTGAAAGGATGGATGACCCAAACATAATAAGATACATCACCTCGAATGGGATGACAACCCGAGGTGGTGTTGTATAATGTCACTTGTATAACTCAAAAAACACTTATTAATAACACAATAATTTTTTGTAACTAAGCTAGAAGTGTAACAGAATACAGAGTTTATAAATAAAGTCATTTGACTCATGATGATTTGGTGATAGTGTTTTGAATGATATCCCTCTATCTTAATCATTTTGATCGATCGTTTCCCTACAAAATTAGAGAAAGTGTTAGAGATCATAACAAATAATAGAAATATAAACCAAGATGAAAAAGGAGAAGAGAATTTTTCTGGATTATAATGGCAAGGCCATAGTAGATCTGGTAATGCCCTTTATCAAGCTTAACATTGTCAACGTTGTGACTTTATTATTCTTGCATCCAAAGAAAAATTCTTAGTTTTTAGAGGTTGTTTGTGTTGGTTTTTCCTTGCTCTCCTGATGCTCATTGTTGATCATTGATTTGCAGGGTTGAAATGTAGTCTTTATGGAATTTTTGAGGATCTCCCTAAAAAATTCTGCCCTAGTTTAGAAACTCTCCAACTTCTTTGTAACCTATGACATCATTTAGTATGAAATTTTTGAGATCTTCTAAAATATTCTGCCCCAGTCTAGAATGCAAAATACTTGAGTCCTTTCGGGCGTAGCATAACTTGAAATTTTAGAACTTCTAAAAATTATGCACCGATTCAGCTTCAGCAACATCTGATGTTTAACTTTGTAGCAAATATCAAGTTCTTGTTAAATTTTTAAGACCTTATAAAAAACGTCTTTCTCAGTTACAGGCTTCAATGTCATCTTCATTCCTCTTAAACAATATCTTATGAAGAATATGATCGAGCTAGTATGGTGCTCACATATTTCATTGAGGTAGGAACGTAGTTCCACCATAAGATGAAAAAATAAATTTTCTAAAGGATTGATGATGTTCCAGCATTTGATGGAGAAAGTTACATATTTTACAAGGGATAATTATATGTTTTAAGCATCTTTTGAGGTATTTAATGCTGGGTTTTACGGGTTTTCAGGAAATTGATATGGAAGAAGAAATCACTTTGAAAAGTGGGAACTATATATTTTTTATGGTCTGACTGATGGGCTGTCAACCTTATGATGGACCATCATGGTGTTCTTCAGTGTTAAGCAGAATGGAAGTTATTGAGGATCGATACAACGGTCCCAGTGACAGATCGTCAAGCCAGTGATGGCCCATCACTCTGTCTGTCTGCCTTAAATAGAATGAAGTTAACTCAAGAATGATGTGATGAACAAGTTAACGGACCATCAGTCCAGTGACAGACTGTTAATTTAACCGTTCGAGCTTAAACAGAATGCTGAAATCTGAGAGTCTAAGTGACGGACCATCAGGTAAGCCATGAACCGTTACCATGGCTATCAACCATAATGAAATAATCTGTATTTAAAATTTTTAATCCCCATTACCTGAAAACCTGTAAATACTCGATTTAGGATTTGCTTAGGCATCCTTCTTTTGACTAAGGAATATTTTTGTAGCCTAAACTTCTCTAAGAAACAAGCTGATTACTTTGGTGTTTGTCATTTTATTCACCATTTGTATCTAAGATCAAGAACAATCCTTTGGATCTTTATAAGTAATCTCTAAATTGTTTATGAATATTACAATGGAATCTTCTTCTTATACTATGTGTGTCTAAAACTCCTATAACTAGGGTTATGGGAGCCTTGGCGTGAATTATTGATTAGGGTTGTGAGAATGCTAAAATTCTATAAATAATTGAATTTGTATAATCTTCTCTTCATAATAATGATTTTTCTTGGTTGCAAACTTGAAGGGTGTGCCCATGAACACCCCTTGTTTGAGTAGAAAAATGGTGTTGGGAAAAGATAAAAATTACAAGAAATTCTAGGGCTTTAACCTTTGAATTATGTATTGATGCCTTAACAGGATTAACCTTCTTGAGAATTGAATTGAACATTTTATATCACTCTTTGAGTTCGATGGAATTAAAGGGTTGCTATCTATTAAGATTGAGAAATAAATAGATAGATTTTAGAGTTTAATTAATCTTGCAAATAAAATTGTTAATTTGGGATTTGAAATAGCTCACAACCCCGCCCTCACTAACACCTTGGTGAACATAATCCTAGTTCACTTAATCTTATTGAATTTGTCATGCAAAATACTCCCTAGATTGTATGCAAATTGATACTATCAACAAGTTCTGTTAACAACACACCCTCTTATTTTCGAAAATCTTTGATCAATAGTCTGCTAATAGTCATATAAATTAGTTAACGTAGTATTCCCTTTGGGATTCAACCCAAACCTAGTTGGGTTCTATATTTGAAAATGCACACTTATACTCTCTAACAAAAGTTGTAATTTGGGCGTATCAAATTTTGGCATCGTTATCAGGGAATATGGTTGTCAATTAAGTTTATTAGTATTAATTGACCTTTGGTCAAGTTTCCTAATTTTACCTTTATTTGTTGTTTTTGTTCATTGAAGGATATTTGCATAGTATGCGATAAACAAGGAGGTTAGGAGAACCACTATTACCTCTCTATCCAGAACCTTAATTGATCAAAAGAATAGAAGTTGAGCAAGAAGCCAAAAGACTAGCTGCTTTGGCTAATGTACAGCTCAATCAAAAGAATGCGAATAACCTAGGTCGGGTATCTAATGTAGATGATGAGGACCTAGGGGATGATGACTTGATTGAGCTATCAAATATAAGACGTACAGTGGGTGGAGCTGCACCAGTGAATCAAAATTAGCTACTTAGAGGGAGAACAAACCGCCAAGCTGTACAGTTTGATCTTGATGACATGATGAGGCTGATTTAGACAGAGCTGGCACTCCTGGAGCGATTATTCCACCACCATTGGCACCGGGAGTAAAGTTTAATATTATGAGCAGTATAATTCAGTTGCTTCATCTCAAGGGGCTATTTAGTGGACTTCCTATGGATGATCCGAATATGAATCTAGTCAACTTCATCACTATCTGCAAGTCTTTTGATAATTTGAGGGTAGGGCATAATGCAATTCTTCTATAGCTATTCCCATTATTTTTGTCTGGGGAGGAAACACTGTAGCTGAATGAGTTAACTCCTGATTCTATAACAAACTGGAGTTAATTGAAAGAAGCTTTCCTAGGAATATTCTTTCCACCCTCCTAGATGTTACAGTTGAGGGACAAAATCAGTAATTTTAGACAACTTCCAAATGAAGCCCTTTATGAGACTTGGGTAAGATTCAAGAAAAAGTTGACACAATACCCTTATCATAATATGACTGATGAGCATTTGATGGAGACCTCTTTTAGGGCTTCGAATTCTACTGCAAAGCCAATTGTAGATAATGCTGCAAGGAGAGCATTTATGTATTTTACTTTCCTGAAAGATGCAGAAATGCTTAAAAGAATGACTAAACAGAGTAGAGCTTAGTATACCAGGGATTCTGAGGTAGGAAGCACTGCCGTGTCTAGTGGAATATCTATGAAAAATACAGGAAAGAAGAGGAGCATGGTCAAGATATGACACATATGAAAACCCAGATGGACTTGCTCACAAAGCATTTGCTATCCGGGAAGACAAAGAAAGTGAAAGATGTGGGGGTCACAAAGCAGGGGAGATGAATCAAATTCTGAAGAGGTGGCAAACTACTTAAATAACCAGGGGGTTTCTAAGGCAATAGCCAATGAAATCAAGGTCTAAATTACTATGATAATGTTGGCTATAGAGAGCGTGATCAGGGTGGCTAAATTGATAAGAACGATTAGAGTAGATTGTATGTACCTCCTAGGAACCATGACACTACTGCTACTAGTTCTGCTAATATATCTATGGAGGACATGATGGCTAAGTTATTGAAAGGGGTAGAGTCAACTGACGCTGGTGTAAGGGAGATGAAGAATGATCTATCATCTATGAGTGAACTAGTTAACTCACATTCAACTTCTATTAAACAACTAAATTAGAGAATAAATCAACTATTGGAAATACTCAATCAACAGAAGAGTGTAACATTATTGAGTGATACTATGCAGAATCCAAAGAATGATAACTCACGTATGGCTATTACTATTAAAAATGGTAAAATGTTACTCTAACCTTGTGTGGGTAAAACTATTATAGATAAAGTGATGGATTTAGATGCATAAATAGAAGAAAATTATCCGGTGGAGTCTAAAAAGTTGGAAAATCAGGAGGTTCCATCTAATCAGAAGCAGGTTGTTAAGTAAGAGAAAGACAAGGGGAAGAAAGGGGAGACAACAATTACTAGCATACCAAAACTACCTCCTCCATTTCTGTATAGATTGTAGAATAAGGCAGATGACACTAAATTTAGCAAGTTAATGGCCATGCTGAAGAAGCTGTTAGTAAATGTGCCTCTAGTTGAGGAGTTAGAACAAATGCCAGGCTATGCTTAATTTATGAAGGATCTTCTGATTAAGAAACGGACGGTGAGCTATGAACCGGTGGATAATCTCCACCATTATAGTGATATTGCTACGAGATATTTAGTGCAAAAGAAAGCAGACCCAGGAGCATTCACTCTCCCATGTACTATTGGGTCACTTAATTTTGCAAAGGCCCTTTATGAACTCGGGGCAAGTATAAATCTTATGCCATTAGCGGTCTTCAAAAAGCTGGGTTTTGGAGATCTTACACCCACCAACATATGGATTTTAATGGCGGATAGATCGGTGTAGAGGCCGGTGGGGATTCTCTATGATGTGCTTGTGTAAGTGGCCAGTTTTATTTTCCCAGTAGACTTTGTAATCATGGATTATGAAGTGGACTTCATGGTACCCATAATTTTGGGTACACCTTTCTTAGCAACTGGGAGTGTATTGATTGACTTGTAGACCAATGAGCTAAAATTTAGGCTCAATGATGAAGTGGTCATTTTTTATGTTTGCCAATCGATGAAGCAGCAAAAGAAGATGAGTGTTTTCTCAATCGTGGATGTCTTTTATAAAGATGAGTAAGTAGTACTGGTTGAGGAGCAATTTTTTATGGAGATATTGGCTCCGGTGTTGATGAACTTTGATAGTGAGGAAATCAAAGAATATGATGAAACTGTGTGTGCACTGGCAGGAATGAGTTCATACACTTATGCCCCCAAAAAGATGGACTTGGATCTAAAAAATCATCCAACCCCACCCGCCAAACCGTCTATTGAGGAGGCCCCAATATTAGAACTGAAGGAGCTACCGGGCCATTTGTGGTATGTGTTTCTAGGCAGTGGAAACACGTTACCCGTTATTATTATAGCAGATTTGGCAAAACAACAGGTTGAGGCCCTGATTTCTGTGCTTAGGAGATATAATAAGGCTATTATATGGACTATTATGGATATTATAGGTATTCCATCGGGCATCTTCACACATAAAATCTATCTAGAGGAAGAATGTATACCGACCATTGAGCATCAACATAGGCTAAACCTAACAATGCAAGAAGTGGTTAAAAAGAGATTATAAAGTGGCTCAATATAGGGGTAGTATACCCAATCTTCGATAGCAAGTGGGTAGTTCCAGTACAGTGCATGCCTAAGAAAGGAGGCATGACTATAGTTGCAAATGAAAAAATGAGTTGATTCTGCTCAGGCCAGTAAACAGGTGGTGAGTTTGCATGGACTACCGAAAGCTGAACTCGTGGACGCTGAAAGATCACTTCCCAATGCCCATCATGGATCAAATGCTTGATCTCTTGGCAGAAAGGGGTTGGTACTGTATTTTAGATGGGTACTCCAGATATAATCAGATCTCGATTACCTTGGAATATTAGGAGAAAAAATATTTACACGCCCATACAAAATGTTTGCATTCAAGAGAATGCCATTCGGATTATGTTATGCATCTGCCATGTTTTAAAGGTGCATGATGTTGATTTTCTCGGATATGGTGGAGGACACTCTAGAAGTTTTCTTGGATGAATTTTCTATAGTGGGTGACTCATTTGAGCTGTGCTTAGTGAATTTAAGCAGGTCACTATAGAGATATGAAGTATTTAACCTCGTGCTCAACTAGGATAAATGCCACTTCGTGGTGAAAGAAGGCATAGTGCTTGAACATCGATTTTTAGCAAAGAGGATTGAGGTTAATCGTGATAAGGTAGAAGTTATAGAGAAACTACCCCATCCTATCTTAGTGAAAGAAGTCCATAGTTTTTGGTGTCATGCAGGATTCTACCATCGTTTTATAAAGGACTTCTCCAAGAATGCAAATCCACTTTGCAAACTGTTAGAGAAGGAGGCCAAGTTTGTGTTCAATGATAATTGTATTAAGGCATTTCAATGCCTTAAGGAGAAGCTGGTTGCTGCCCCCATTTTAATTGCTCTAGATTGATCTAGTCCATTCAAAATAATGTGCGATGCAAGTGGATTCCTTGGGGTGGTACTTGGTCAGAAGAAGGAGAAATTATTTCACCCCATTTGCTACGCGAGCAAATCGTTGAATAAGGTGTATAAAAATTATGTAGTCACTAAACAGGAATTTCTAACTGTTGTTTACGCATTTGAGAAGTTTCGGGAAGACTTGTTGGTAACCAAGGTGGTGGTTCATACAGACCACACTACTTTGAGATACCTGATGGCAAAGGTTGCCAAACTAAGGCTGATTAGATAGGTGTTACTGCTTCTTGAATCTGAGTTTGATGTTAAAGATTGAAAGAGATGTGAAAATCAAGTCGCAGACCACCTATCCAGACTAGAGAGAGAACAGTCCACTACAAAAATGCTTGATATTGATGATGCTTTTCCAGATAAAAAGATTTTAGTGGTTGCTCTTGAGATGGTGCCTTGGTATGCGGACTTCACCAACTTTGTTGTAAGTGAGATTATTTTTGAGAATCTTTCTTTCTATCAGAAAAAAGGTTTCTCCATGATGTCACGATATACTTTTGGGATGAGCCATACTTATTCAGATGAGGCCCTGACAATACTGAGTATTTTGGAAGCCTTTCATACTTCCCTAATTGAGGGGCATCATACTGGCGATTGTACGGTGAGAAAGGGTTACAGAGCGATTCTATTGGCCAATATCGTTTAAAGATGCTTATTAGTTTGTAAGAAAATATGATCTGTGACAAAGGCAAGGTTCGATCTTAAAATATCATAAGATGCAGATGGCAAAGATGATAGAGGTCTAATTATTTGATGTCTGGGCTATTGACTTCATAGGGCCATTGTGAGCTTCTATGGGCTGAAGTATATTTTAGTAGCTGTGGACTATGTGTCTAAATGGGTGGAGGCTGTCGCTTTGGCTGACAATGAAGGTAAAAGAGTGGTCGCTTTTATAAATAAGAATATTTTCTCCCGCTTTGGTATGCCACAGACAATTATAAGCGACGGGGGATCTCATTTTTGCAACAAGATATTCCGGGCAGCATTGATGAAATATGGTGTAAAGCAACATAAGGTGGATATTCCATACCACCCACAAACTAGTAGGCAAGTGGAGGTCTCAAACTGGGAAATCAAAGCAATCTTAGCCACGACAGTGAATGCAAGCAAAAGAGACTAGTCTTAAAAGCTCGATGATTCCTTATGGGCACATCGGAAAACTTTAAAAATGCCTATTGGGATATCACCATACCAATTGCTTTATTTTAAAGCGTATCATCTTCTGATTGAGCTGGAGCACGAAGCTTTGTGGGAACTCAAGCAGTTGAGCATAGATTGAAAGGAATCAATAAAATTGAGGTTAGAACAACTGAATAAGATGGATGAATTCCATCCCGACGCATATGAGAGAGCTGACTTGTATAAAGAGAGAATGAACAAGTACTACGATCGTAGAATTGATAAACGGGATTTTCAGATAGGTGATTGGGTATTGCTCTTCAACTCTAGAATCAAGCTCTTCCCAGGTAAAGTCAAATCTAAATGGTCTGGCCCATTTAAATTTACACAAGTCTACTCATCTGGAGTAATGGAACTGGAAAATAAAGAGGGAAGTATCTTTAAAGTTAATGGGCAATGAGTCAAGCATTACATTGGTCCACTGGACTTGGTGAAATGTTTAAGTACATTTTATCTTGATGAAATCTGATTAATTAAGTAAATTGAGTCGTGCTGCGACTCTAAATCAGGTGCTAGTGGGAGGCAACCCACAATGTGTTGTTGTAATTTTAGTTAGAATTATTTTTTTTATGGTGTAATTTGATGTGGTTGTTAAGTGTTTAGGAATAATGATTCAGGAAAACAAGAATTGAACAAGCTGAAGCATTGTGACGGGATGATTGACGGACTGTCAACCGTCTGATAGCCCGCCATTGAAGCCATACAGACCATGGAAAAAATTAATCATTCTAGCTTAGGCCCAACGACCAAAGTGATGGACCGTCACCAAGGTGACGGATCGTCAACCAACCGTCAGCATTTGGACAAAAGTATGAGTTATTGGAACAAAGTGACGAACATCTTGATGGACCGTCAACTTATTGAAGGACCTTCAGTTTCACCATCAAGGTGAAGAAGTTTAAATGAACTTCTGGTAAAGCATGACGGAGAAACCGACAGACTGTCAGTTACCTGATATACCGTCAGTTCAACCGTCAATTGAACCCTAATTTTTTGTAAAAGTGGGTCGGGTAAATTAAAGGCTAAATGAGTTATTTTGAACCGACCCTAAGGTATTTAAATGAATTCAAGTGAGCCAAAGTGCCAGATTCATGCATGTCTTTTCCCTTTAATTCCTAAAACCGTTGGGTCTTCTATGCATTCACTATTGTAATCAAATTCATTCTCTCTGAGGACTCTTCATCTTCTTTCTTCTCATTTTTCAGCAACTAACATTCTCTATTATTTGCATCATCACCAAAATTAAATTTTTACTAATAAAAGCAATAAGTTGTAGTTTGTTCTGAGTCCCAAATTTCCAACTAGGTGAAGAACACATCGACAACAAGGTATGATCTAAACTATTGCTTTCTGTTTAAATTACCGAGGCATGATTCAATGTGAGTTTGAGTACATTTTGTAGTAATAGCCGTTGTCCATGTTTTTGAAGTTGAACACTGGTTAAGTTGCTGTGAGTAACTCATACTCAACAAAAATATCCAAAATCTGCTAAAATATAGAGTCGTTTGCATAAATGATACAATTGCTACTCCTATGCATACCAGGTGTTTGACAAAATGCTAAAAAGAGAAGTGAAGCTGTAAAAGTATGGCTAACGGCCAAAGTGATGGACCGTCAACCTAGTGACGGTCCGCCAAAAAGGCCGCCGCCATAAATGACCAGGAATTGTTTTTTGTTTAAGTAGTGACAGACAAAGTGATGGGATGTCAGCCAACTTACGAACTGTCAATTCGATCGTCACTAAGCTATTGAGTTTTTGGTTTTCTGGTTAAACCCCGATGGATAGTGCAACAGGATGTCAGCCAGCTGACAAACCATCAACCTATCCATCATTTTAAAATAACAATTGATTTCTTTCTGATCCTAATTAGGAGTTGATTATTTGTTCACTATTCAGGCATAATGACGTAGAAATTACCTTTATATTGAGGTGGTGGCAGGCCTCAAAAATCATGAGGCAGAAGAGAACAGGAATGGGTTGAAGAGGCACTTGCCTTTAACACCCATCAATGTGACAAAATAACTCAGGTACTCTTTCAGTTTGAGAAGGAGAGTGAGAGTAAGAACAACAACAACACTAGTTCCAGCCCCAATGAGGAAGGGGTTAACACATCAAACCCCGACAAAGTTGAGGTGTCAGAACCTGAGGATGCTAATGTTATCAAAAGAAAAGACCCACAAGTGCAGGAATCAGTGTGGTGGAAGATTGAGGATGCACGGAAGCACTTTTATGATGGTCTTGAGCCAACACAGAACAGACCAATGAAGTGGCCCATCTCAGAAGAATACCAGATAGTCACTTCTGAGCTTCATGAGTATTCAAAACTTGCAATGAGGGTTAATAAGTATGCGCTGGCCTGGTTGAGAAAACCTCCCAGATCATACTACCTTAATCTTTTGCGGGAGTTCTTTGCCAGTTACTTGGCACTGCTGGAAAAAGATTGTCTAAAGGGTACCTGAGTAGTAAACATATAAAACAGGACTCAAGTTCCTGTGAGAGAGGTAACAATTAATATCTCTGATCACACATTGAACAAAATTTTATTTGGTCTGAGGCACCAGCTACCACTCCAGATCTTGAGCATTATATGTTTGCAGTCTCTGAACAAAGGCCTTGGTTGTCTAGGGTTCTTATTGATGACGGTAACCCATCATAGGCACAGACAAAGGACAAAATTTCTAAATCATCCCTAAGCTTTAGGGTAAAGTTTTGGTGGGCTATTGTTAGATTGAGGCTGATACCGGCTGGAGGGGATGCAAACCTTGATATCCAATGGGAAGTACTTGTGGCTAGTATAATTGAGGGGCTGAAGATTAACTTTGTCCATATCATTACCGATGAGTTATTTGTCTGCGCTCACAAGACAACAAGTGCATTACGATTCCCAATCTTGATCATGGAATTGTATAGACAGGATAATGTGTCTTTACTTGGGGGAGTTGATAATAAAGTCTGAGTAAGCAGAAGGCAGGACAATGAGTAGACAAAGGATAATTCAAAGTATAAGGTACGAGTCCATAAGCCGCCTCCATATGTACAGTCTACACCATCTCCAGAGACTTCAAGGGTGTCCCCAGATATTCCATTACCATTGACCTCTTATGTACTGCCAGATTATGTGCCGCTAGGTACTTCTGCAGGTTCCAGAATGATGCCTCTAGTAGGAGAGACTTCAGACACTGTGTCTATCCCACCTTGGTATTCCTAGTACAGGTTGATGCAGGAGAACTTTGACAAAAATTTGTTAAAGCCCAAAAGAAGTTTAAGAAGTAATTGTGTGCTTGGGCGAAGGATTTCAACCTATTTGTGGATCGGATTATGGCTGAGGCTCTCAAGCTATATGAAAATTTGCATGCTAAAATAGATGACATGGAGGAGAGAGCAAACAACCAGTTATAACAGCTTTCCATTCTAGACTTTGCTAAGTTTGTGGTAGAGTTTAAACAGGCATAAACTAACACTGTTGAGCTAAAAAGACAACCACTACCGATTATTTTTTATCCCACTTTGGTGATAAGCGATGAAGACAAAGGCCTTGTTGACCTCATAGGTAGGCCTCTAAAAGATGTAAATAAGTTAATGAAACTGGTGACCCAAAATTAGAAAGAAGAAAGAGGTGTATAGATAAAACACTAAAAGAAAGAGATCTGAGAAGGGCATTGGACAATAAAAAAAAGATGAAGAGAAGAGACAAAAGACAGTAGCTGATGAAGCATTTGGAGTTTCTACTAGATCAGCCCTAGCAAGGGGAAGCCAGTTCCATTCGTGAACCTCCTATTTAGGAGAAAGTTGTGTTGAGCACCCTGACCACTGAGGGGGTCACTTCTATTGTATCCGAGGACAAAGAAGCCTCACTAGATTGGATTGATTCACAAGCCTAAGAGTTTTGCAAGTATTCTACTCCCTTGTACTTTAGTGATTATGCATTGAGGATAAAGCATATTTGTTTAGTGAGGATGGGTACTTGTTGTGTTTTAATCACCACAGGGTTTTTTGATTCTTGTGTTCTTTTCCCTTGTGTGCTATCTAGTAGAACCGATATGTGTAGGTTGTTATTTATTTTTCCATTGTTCATCATGATGTATATCTTATTTCATGATTATAAATATGTTCTTTTTTGTTAGCACCTTGCATATGTGTGGAAGAACTATGAATATGGTGGAAACTGTGATCGTGTTTGCTTATGAAAATACTTTCTTGTCACTTAATATGTGTTGATCAAACATTCTGAATCTATGATTGGCATTAGAGTATTAAGTTAGGTCAAGAATAATCATGTGATACAAGTCCAAGAGTCTGTAGGATAAGTATGAGTTTATTGCAGTGTGTGTGAGTGTTTTAATACAGTTCTTACATTGTTTGTATAACTAGAACTTGCCCAGTTCATTTTTGTTACTTTGTGGTTGATTTAATAGGATAGGATGGTAGGCCTTCTAAAATTTTAAGTCCACTTAGCTATAAAAACTCCACCAAAAAGATGTAATTTTTCCCTTTGAACCCTTTTTGAGATTTTGTTATTGTTCTTGTTTATTCAACCCCAATAATTTTGATTCACTCTCTTTAGGATGTTAGCACTTGATTTTGGCCCTGGTCCAGGATTGGATATTGTACATCTTAACTTAGGCAAAATACCTAAGTTAAGGGTGGCTACTCTTGGGAAATTAACAATTTGATGAAAGTGGTTTGAAGTGTAATAAAATGTATCATCCCACTTTGATCTAGTTAGATAATGTTCACTTCAACTGACAATATCAGAGTAAATTAAGGGTGCCTGATTTAGACTCTCTAAAAAAAGAGGGTATTTTGAAGCTGCTGGGAGAGTAGTATGGATTGTAAGGGATGTAGAAAAGAAATAGTCATGGTGAACAGAAAATAACGGCAAAGAGGGTAAAATATTAACTTAAAGTCACTTTCCCAAAATCGTTCCTCACCTATCGCTGAAGCCTCATTACAAGAGATAACAAGTCTTGTTTGATCCTTATAAGTCAACCATAGGGGACATTAGATGATAAGGGCAAGATTATGGGTGTATGTGCTGTGTTTGTTACTTCTTTTTTAAGAGTGAGAATCTTATTTGATAATCCACAGGTTAAATGAAAAAGTATGGTGGACTTCTTTGACTGTGAGGGTAATCTTGGCTATACTTGTCATTACTGATTTTTTTGGATATTGTGTCCATGAACATGTATGTGTTGAATTATAAAATAGTGCCAATTGTGGATCCTTATGTGTTGAGAATTCATGAGTAAGGTGACAGTTAAGTGGGTGTGTAATGCATAGTTCAACAGTTTTACTATCCGTCATTGTTCTTAGTCATGTATGTGATGTGGCGTTGAGTTGTTTGAGGACAAACAATTGTCTTAAGTTGAGGGTATTGATGTTTCGGCATTAGACGAAACATGTTACATCTTTTATAAGGGATAATTGTATGTTTTTAAACAACTTTTGAGGTATTTGATGCTGGGTTTTACTGGTTTTAGTAAATTGACATGGAAGAAGAAATCAACTTGAAAAGCGAGAACTATATGTTTTTGACGATCAAACTGATGGGCCATCAACCTTGTGATAGACCGTCATGGTGTTCATCAATTTTAAGTAGAACGAAAGTTATTAAAGATTGATGCGACGGTCTCAGTGACGGACTGTCAAACCCTTGAAGGCCCATTATTCTGTCTGTCGGCTTTAAACAGAATGATGTTGACTGAAGGATGATGTGATGGACAAGTTGATGGACCATCACTCCAATGACGGACTGTCAACTTGACCGTCAGATCTTAAATAGAATGCTGAAATCTGAGAGTCCAAGTGATGGTCCAAGCAACGGATCGTCAGTCCAGCGACGGACCATTACCTTGGCCATCAATCATAATGCGGCAATCTGTAGTTTGAATTTGAAATCCCCCTTACCTGGAAATCTATAAATACTCAGTTTAGGGTTAGATTAGACATCCTTCTTTTGACTAAGGAATATTTTTGTAACCTAAACTTCTCTGAGAAACATGCTGATTACTTTGGATTTTGTAATTTTTATTCACCATTTGTATCTAAGATCATGAAAAATAATTTGGATCTTTGTAAGTAATCTCTAAATTGTTTATGAATATTACAATGGAATCTTCTTCTTATACTATGTGTGGCTGAAACTCCCATAACTAGGGTTATGGGAGCCTTGGTGTGAATTGTTGCTTAGAGTTGTGAGAATGATCAAATTCTTTAAATAATTGAATTTGCGTAATCTTATCTTCATAATAATGATCTTTCTTGGTTGTAAACTTGAAGGGTGTGCCCATGAACACCCCTCGTTTGAGTAGAAAAGTGGGTGTTGGGAAAAGAGAAAGATTATAAAAAATTCAAGGGCTTTAACCTTTGAATCATGGGTTGATGCCTTAACAGGATTAACCTTCTTAAGAATTGAATTGAACATTTCATATCACTCTTTGAGTTCGAAGGAATTAAATGGTAGTTATCTATTAAGGTTGAGAAACAAATAGATAGATTTTAGAGTTTAATTAATCTTGCAAATGAAATTGTTAATTTGGGATTTGAAATAGCTCAACCCCTGCCTTCGCTAACACCTTGGTGAACATAATCCTAGTTCACTTAATCTCATTGAATTAGACCTGCAAAATACTCACTAGTTTGAATACAAATTGATATCATTTACAAGTTCTGTTAACAACACCCCTTATTTCCAAAAATCTTTGATCAATAGTCTGTTAATAGTCATATAACTTAGTTAACACAGTATTCCCTGTGGGATTCAACCCCAACTTAGTTAGGTTCTATATTTCACAATGACTGCTTACACTCTCTAATAAAAGTTGTAATTTGGGCGTATTAACTGACCGAAGCCGACATAGGCCGCCTACGTATTCCATTATTGGAAATTTAGGTCAAACATAGTTCGTAGAACTAAAAGGGATATTTAATCTTTTTGATAATGTGACCGAAGCCAGTACAGGCCGCATACGTATTCCACTAGGGAAATCAGGCCGAACATAGTTCATTACAACTTGAAAATACAATTACAAGGAAATCACAAGGAAATCAAACCATAAAGTACAATTATAAGGAAATCAAAACGATTAAGTATGATTACTACAAAATAGGACAATAACTTAAGATAGAAGAACACCAAAAGTGTGCCTTGGAGGAAACTTCATTCCTCTTCGCGACTGATAACGTCAATGATTATTTTTCTTTCATTCTTTGCGCAGTAAGCAAGTTTGATTACCAACACAAATCAGTCTCTCTCTAAAAGAAAAGAAAAAACACTCACAAAGTAAAATGTTAGTTCATAAATTGTAATAATTGACCAAAGTAACGAGACAAATCAAACAAGAATAGTCAAAGCACATAAATAATTTTTAATGTGTCCTAACATACTTGGAATGTTTTAAGCCAAAGGTAAGTCTAACATTTGAAGGATATATATGCCATTTGTAAGAGGTTCTATTTCCCCCAAGATACTATACAAACTTCCTTAATAAATTAAACGGGAATACAAAATGAGGGAAAATGAAAATACATGATATAAATCCCACGCAGGGGAGAAAATCTAAACTAAGCCTCCTTGGAAGCCATTCGATCTTTGAACTTCTCGAAACGTCTGCATATCCTTTCGATGAAGACCTTCTTTTGATTAAACAAAACTATCTAAATAAAACCCCCAAACCCAAGGGACAATGGTCCGTAATATCCGACATTATATCCTCCAATTTAACACATAAAGAATGATCGTCTATTATGACTCGGGGTAAAAAAGACGAAATGAAGGTTTTATAATGGGCCCAATACCCCCTCGGGTATTGAGTCATCCTAGGCTCATGCCTAAAATAGGGTTTTGGTTTAGCTCTATCTGAGGTGTCTAGAGTGGGTTTGGACACAGGTTCCCAAGCGGACAACTTGTGTTTGGAAATACGAACAGCCTCCGACTGCTTAACGTGCCGGTAAACCATCATATTCCTAACACTTGATTTGGAATTGACCAACAGGGGCTGGGACATCTACGAAACCCCAAAACAGTTTAATAGTCACCATGCGGGATTATTCCATGAAATGCAACAGTTAAATTTCGCAAACTTTAAACATATAAGCACATAAACAATTTAATAATTAGTCAAAGAAGACAATTCAAATATTTGGATAGAACCTAGTGAAAGTTCCCCTGCAGAGTTGCTATTTCTGTTTTGCCCTTTTTTCTGCTCGAAGGGTTGGAAAATATTTGGTTTTAACTTTTTAAACTATTTCAAAACGTTAAAGAAAATTTTAAAATAATTTTAAAAATTACAGAGTCGCCACTTGATTTTTGAGAAAATATCTAGAAAAACTAAAAATATTACTTAAGAGATTCAAAAAGAAAAAATCTTTTAAGTTTAGAAATTTTGAGTAAGTGGTTTCTATTAATACTTTTGGAAGGTTGTTAAGGCACCAAGAGTATCCGCGAACTTGCGGTTATCCGGACTATTTGGAAATAAGTTTTTTGACTAACTTTAAAAAGGAAAATTGATTTTTGAAAAGAAAACGATTAAGAAAAAAATTGTCTTCAAGATTTGTGCAAAACAAATTTAATGACTTAGCGGAGATTTTTAATTAATTCTAAGAAAACTAAGAACAATTAGCATATAAAGGGGAAAGGAGGAGACTAAATGACTTAGCCATTAGTCCCAAATCCATAAATCCTGTCCTAAGCTAATTTGGGCTTTTGGCCCATCGTCACCTGTCCTAATCTAAACTTTAGGCTTTTGGCCCATAACTTGTCTTAAGCTAGTTTTCGGACCTTTGAAGCCCAAAATTCACTTCACCAATATTAAATTGAAACTTTGGCTTTGAGGTTCAAATGAATGAATAAATAAATGACTAAATGAATAAATAAAAATAAGCCAATAATAAAAATCGAGACTTTTCAAGTCTCTTAGTAACCTCATCAATGGGTTTTCACCCATTTTACTTCTTCTTTCATCTTCTTGTACCCGCATGCCATATAATTGTGTAACGCCTCAATTATTTAAACCGGAATGCTACACGGTGCTTATGACCCCGAGGGACCATAAGCTAATCCATGACTGATATCTGTACTTGTATACTGCAATTCATGATATAATAATATGGAAAACATGCACAATAGACTATAAGGTTCAATTGAAATAATATAACATCCATATGGGCAAAAAATACCCAAAACAACTGAAAACAAAATCTGAAAGCTAAATCTGAGCGTAAATTTGAAAGAGTCTAAGTACTGTCTGAAATAAGGAGTTGAAGGAACATGTCTCCAACTAACTACATAAACTGATTACTGGCTAAAATAATAATGAATAAATCCAATCATATTGTCCTCGAATGAAGAGGACTCACTGAATCTCTGCGACTGGAAATGCTACGGCTACTGCCGATCTGGAGCTCGTGTCTCTAAACCTATGGTGTAACTGAAAAGAAAGCACCATAGTGCAAATGTGTCAATACGAGGGGATGTACTTAGTATACGAGTGAGGTAGGCTAATAATAAACAGGGTTTGCATGCATGAACAATGCTAACTGACTGACTGATATGAACGTAATAGTGCAAACATACATATATAGTAACTAAGATCGTGAGAACGTAATGGCTAAATTTGTATGCTAATACATGGCTGGAACCGTAGTTCTGATAACATGAATGACTATATCTGACAGCCCTGAATCTGGTTGAACTCTCTGAGTTACATACTATAACTGAATTTGACCGTATCTAAAAGTCCTGGCATACTGATATCTGATGAACTATCTGAGTTCTTTTACTGAGACTGATACTGAAACTATGGGAGGTAGTTGTTTAACCGACATGCCCCATGTATGCCATTATGGCTAAGTTAGGGTCCAATCTCTGCCCCGACTGGAGAGGTATCAATATCGCACCACTGGTAATGACAGTTGTGAGTGACCCTTATTTGGCAGGTACTCAAGGTGAGAATATTGGGACCTTAAACTGACAGGTTAAGCCACCTCATCAACCCTAATATAATAGGCTAAGATGTCTCAACTACGTAGTTCTGGAACATAAAGATGACTGCAAAGAAACACACCCTAAACTGGTAGGTAAGTCCTCATCCTTGGGTTCACTCGGTGCTAACTTCTACTCCTATCTGAAGAGACTAAACATGATTCAGCTGACTGTATGGACAGATTAACTCACTTCCGTTGACTGATGGAGTAGTACTATTATCTAAGAGTTAACTGAGATCATGAGATTTTTGAGGTTTCTTGAGTCACATGACTGACTGAGTTCTATATATTATAGCTTGACTGAGATTATCGTGACAACATGACATGACTCTAGGCATACAACTATGTTTTTTGGGTACGAATACCCCCAGGACTCGATAGAAGGAAACTGACACATATGACATGACTTGATTAAAAGATTTATGTCCACAATTCATAATATCATAAGTAGGGGATATCATATTTCATATAGTTATTCAATATCTTGAACATTGTAGGGAATGCATGGATATATTTCATGTTTATATTATATATCTCCATTATCTTTCATGCTTCAAACCACCACAATAGCAACACATGAAAAACCTGGAATTCATATTGAAGTATATAGCTAACATGAACTTGTCATTTAGACATCATAGAACCATACAAATATGAACTTCTAGCATCCTAAGCATTTTATCAAACACCTTGCATGCATTCAATAAGGCATAGTTGGGTTGCATACTTGCACCATATTAAACCACCTAAAGTTTATGGTTTTCAATTAACAAACATATATATTCCATGAAAACACCTTTAGACATCATATTGAAACTTAAACAATAATCGTCAACATGTACATACTCATATCACCACAAAAAGTTTACAAAATAATATTTAAAACATGGTTCTTGAGCTCTATGAATGGATTGGATCCATAGATGAGCACTACGCAGACCTTAGTGATTGAATCTTGAAAGAGATCTAATGTTTCTGAAGGTTCTTGAAGAATTCCTTAGGCTTGCTCTTGAGGAGATGAGCTTGAGAGAAAACCCTAATCTTATGGTTGAAAGTGTATGAGTGAGCTTTTTGAGATGTTTTAACTAAAGAGAATGGAAGATAATACGTTTCTTGAGGGTTATAAGTCATGGGAAGTGAAGGGAAAATACCAAAATACCCTTATGAAATAAATTCCTAATTGCTAAAAATAATAGCTGACGACATTTGTGACAAGGTGTCAAAAATATGGTAAGCCATCAAAAATGTCATCACACAGAAGATGGACTCTGCCTAAGGGTGACGACATTTGTGACATGGTATTAAAAATATGGTAAGCCATCAAAAATGTCATCACACAGAAGCTAGATACTACCTAGGGCTGACGACCTTCGTGATAGGACGTCACAAATGCGGTAAGCTACCACGAATGTCATCACTTAGGAGCTGGTTTCTGCCTAAGGCTGACGACCTTCATGGTAAGGCATCACAAGTGTGGTAAGATACCATGAATGTCATCACTTAAGATCTGGTTTCTGCCTAAGGCTAACAACCTTCGTGGTAGGGCGTCACAAATATGGTAAGCTACGATGAATGTCGTCACACTGTTTCCAGCTTGACATGCTGGAGTAAAATAGGAATAACTCTTTGCTCCGATATCGTATTTAGGAGAAATTGGTATCATTGGAAATATAATTCAATTATCTATCTATTGATAGGTCATGAGCTCAAAAATTCAAAGTATAATGAGAGATATGCTCGTTTGAAGTTGACTATACCAATATCCTTCTCAGGAATTCAATCGGTAAGGAATGTTTTGATTCGTTTGATAGCTGAGAGTTATTTGAAGCCTTAATATACATATAACCTACTCATAAAACTATAAAATAACCATGATTTACTATGCATGATCTTGGTACATGGCTCTAATATTGCTTTGGATTTTTCAGGGTATTACAAATCGACTTTGGGTTTAAAACTTCAGACTTGACTCGGAGAGATGAGACTCATTGGCCCTTTATGAAATACAAGAGGAAAGGAGTCTATTTGGACTCAAAATAGATTCATGCAAAGGTAAAGATAAAATAAAAAGAATTAATATGTGTTTGAGAATCCTACACTTAATAGATAAATGATGAGATGGAAAAAATAGCATTTTCACGAATAAAGAAATAGTAAGCGATGATATCAAAGCAAGACAAATTATCCAATGAAAATAAAATTAACCTATCTCCAAAACAATCTTACAAAAATTTGAATCTAGCACAATATAATTAACTAGCCCTTGAAAAGAAGGCATGAATCCACAAGCATAGTTGCTTAAAATTTGGACAAATAGATTATCACATATTTTCTTCAAATACTATAATATGATAAAGTCTAAGACATATTTTCATTAAGCAAAGAAAAGAAGAATGAGCAAGAGATGAGGAGATCTTTCGTATCACCTCAAATATGAAATACAAAACACACTACAACAACAACAAACCCAGTATATTCCCACCTAGTGGGGTCTGGGGGGGGGGTAAGATGTACGTAGTCCATACCTCTACCTCTTAAAGAAGTAGAAATACAAAACATACTAATGAAACAATATTTTTTTTAATACAAAGTGATCAATCAATATATCTATAACTTAATAAAAAATCACTATAGCATATGAATAACAATGGGACGTCTAAATGAATAAAACCACTTTAAGAAGTAAACCAATGAGTGAAGTGAAGCAAATAGCATGTATTTAGCATACTTGAGAAATGATATTCGAAGACAAGATAAGAGAAATAGTAAAAGATTAATTCTAAGAAAAAGTGTCCAATTATGCCAACTCCTATTTTAGTTCAACACAATTTCAACAAAAATCTATAACCCTAACAACTTTTCAATCTAAACAAGAGAAAATCAAAGATAATTTTAACCACAAAAATGAGTAAGTCACTACTTCAAATTGAGAAATAATTTCACAGACCCTTAATAATAGTAATCATTCATTTTCTACATAAAAGAAATAACTTTACATACTAAAAGCAAACACATCCACCAATAGAGAATTTAAACAAATCATGAGCATGCATTTTAAGCAAAGTTCAAAACTTTACCCATAATAATCAAAGAATAAAGTCAAAACGCTAAACAATCAATATTAACTATTTTTTTCAAATATAAAAGAAACAAATTTAAATGCTAAAAACAAACATATATACCAATAATGAATTTAAAAAAAACATGAGTACATCTTTTAAGCTAAGATCAAAACTTTATTCATAATAATCAAAGAAAAAAGCCAAAAGGCAAAACCATCAATATTAACTATTCTTTTCAAACATAAAGGAAATAATTTTATATGCTAAAAATAAACATATATGCCAACAATGAATGTAAACAAAGTATGAGTACATATTTTAAGCAAAGATCAAAACTTTATCCATAATAAGCAAAGAATAAAGCAAAAAAAAAACGTTCAACTATTGCTAGCTTATTTTTTATACCATGAATATGAAAATTGCCATAATTTCGATACCATAACATCCTATGGCATTCAAGGCCATCTACAGCAAAAAATCCCAGCAAACAAAATTACAATTATGAACTACGAAGATGAAAAAGATGAAAAAGAAAGTGATAACAAAACTAAAAAAAGGGAAAAGATGTGTTTACATTTTTTGGGGAAGCAAAACAAAACTACAAGATTTCTTTAGAGTATTGATCACACCAAAAAGCATTCAACTCGAGAACTTCGATTAGCCCACGAATTTCACAAAAAAAGAATTTTTTTTTACTAAAATAAAAAAAACTCTTCTTTGCTCAAAGCTCTTTTTTTTAACCTTGTGACTTGGTCTTTCTACCAAAATAGTGGTAGTATTTATAGAAAAATATGAAGATCCAATTCTATTAATCCATCAATGTGGGAGAAAGAATTTTGAGGTATTTTTGAAATTTTTAAAATTAAAGATAAGGTGAGGTGGAAGATAAGGTGGAGGAAAATTATACAATTGAGTATAATTTTTGAATTTTAAAATTGAAAAAAGGATAAGATTGAGAGGAAATTGTACAATGTATTACAATTTTTAAATTTTTAAAAATTTGAATTTTGAGATTTAAATTTGATTTTGGTGGGAATTGGGTAGAAATTATGAGAGTTTTTGGCAATTTAGGGTTATTTAAAATATAACCCTAATTAGGATTTAATATTTAGCCAAAAATATTTAATTTTGACCAAATTGAAAATTAATTTGCTGATTGCGTTGCAATTGTGGCCAATTTGATTTTAATTATGGCTAAATATAATAGATAGACTAAAGAATTAAAAATTCTATATGAATAAATAATTTTTTTTAATCCTGAGCTTCTTGATTTGATATAATCAAATAAATATTTCTCTAAATAATTTAATTTTAAGAACAAATTTTATTTGAATCAAGACTTTATCGGTTTAGATTAATTTTCAAGCTTAATCAGTAAAAGTTAAATTTTGATTAAAGTGTTCATTTAAGTAACAAAATTTTTACAATTTCACATATGTAAATATGAGAATGTATAATCGTCAATTCAATGAAAAAATTAACCCAAATAAATATTTTTAGAATGCATTTATTGGGATGAAATAAATATTTTAATTTTATTAAAAACTGAAGAAACAGAGGGTTAAATTTAGTCATTGAGGGCAAAAATTAGGTGTCAAAAACTGGTATGCTAAAACCTTTCTCTCATGATGTATATTGTCTGTTTAATCATGGGTCTACCGTTTCTTATGTGACCCCTTATGTGGCTATTTATTTCAGTTTTGGTCCTGAGTGTATCCTTGATCCCTTTTTTGTGTCTACCCCTGATGGGGGTCTCTATTGTGGTTAGGAGAGTCTATAAGGGCTGTGTGGTATCTATCTGTGGTAGGGATATTCTGGTGGGTCTTATAGAGTTGGAGATGTTAGATTTTAATGTTATTTTGGGGATGGATTGGCTTCATTCATGCTATACATCTCTTGATTGTAGAATCCAAAGGGTTAGTTTTCAATTTTCTAATAAAACAGTGATTGAGTGAAAAGGGAGTTCCCTAGTGCCTAAAGGAAGGTTTATTTCTTATCTAAGATCCAGAAAATTTATTTCCAAAGAGTGCTTGTGTCACCTAGTTTGGGTTAAATATTTTAATTCTGAGGTTCCCTTGTTATCTGTCCCTGTAGTCAATAAGTTTCTCAAAGTGTTTTCTGATGATCTTTCTAGCATCCCTCCGATAAGTAAAATGATTTTAGGATCGATCTTATCACGGACACTCGTCCTATCTCTATCCCTTACTATAGAATGACTATAGCTGAGTCAAAAGAACTTAAGGAGCAGTTGAAAGATCTTCTTGATAAGGGTTTTTATTCTCCCTAATGTTTCCCCATGGGGTGCTCCGGTGCTCTTCATGTGTAAGAAGGATGGGTCCCTTTGGATGTGTATAAATTACTTCCAGTTAAATTAGGTGACAGTAAAGAATAAGTATCCCCTTCCCAAAATAGATAATCTCTTTGACCAACTTTAGGATGCTAAGTACTTTTCTGATATTGATCTTCGATCGGGTTACCATCAGTTAAAGATTAGGGAGGTAGATATCCCTAAGATGGCTTTTCATACCTAATATGGTCATTTCAAGTTTCGGGTGATGTCCTTTGGTTTGACTAACACCCTAGCAATATTTATGGATCTTATAAACCGGGTATTCCATCACTTTCTGAATATATTCATCATTATGTTTATTGATGACATCTTGGTGCATTCTAAAAGTGAGGAGGATCATACCAATCACCTCCGTATAGTGTTGTAGACCCTTAAGGATCAACGTTTGTATGCTAAGTTTTTGAAGTGTGAGTTTTGTTTGAATGTTATTACCTTTCTGTGTTATGTTATTTCTGGTGAGAGGATCATGGTGGATCCATAAAAAATTATGGTGGTTAAAAAGTGGCCTAGACCCATGACTCTAATTGATATTTAGAGCTTCTTGGGTTTGGCTGAATATTATAGGAGGTTTATGGAGAGTTTCTCTTCGATTGCTGCTCTATCGACTAGATTGACTTAGAAAAAGGTGAAGTTTCTGTGGTCGGATGCTTGTGAGGATATCTTTGAGAAGTTAAAGGATAAGTTAAATTCTGCTCCTATTTTGACCTTTCCCGAGGGTACTGATTGTTTCACTATTTATTATGATGTGTCTCGTGTGGGACCAGGTTGTGTGTTAATGCGACAGGGCAAGGTTATGGCATATGCTTCTAGGCAGTTGAAGGTGCGTGAGAAGAACTATCCAACTCATAATTTGGAGTTGCTAGCTATTATTTTTTCTTTAAAATTTGGCGCCATTACCTGTATGGGGCTCATGTTGACATCTTCTCAGACCATAGGAGTTTGCAGTATGTATTCACGCAGAAAGAGTTAAATCTCTAGTAAAAGAGATAGCTTGAGTTTCTCAAGGACTATAATATAACTATATGAGTCATCATTATCACTCAGGTAAAGCTAATGTGGTTGCTGATGCTCTTAGCAGGTTGTCCATTAGAGGTTTGTCTCATGTTGATAAGGAGAAGCAAGGATTGGTGAAAGATATTCACCGGCTGGCGGAGTTTATCTCTTGGACTCTGAGGATGGTGGTGTGATTGTTTAAGAGGTGGTGAAGTCATCTCTTGGTGGTTAGGTAAAAGAGAAACAAATTTTGGATCCTATTTTAATGCAGGTCAAGGGTGATGTGGGTCAACAGAAGGTCCTGTCTTTTGAGATTTATGGTGATGGTATCTTGAGGTACCAAGGCAGACTGTGTGTTCCTAATGTTAATGGGCTACGAGAAAGGATCTTGACTGAGGCTAATGAGTCAAGGTACACTGTATTTGATCATGGTTAACAGTTCTTGTCTCACTTTTGGCACTTATTTTAGAGAGGTTTGGAGACTAAGGTGAACCTTAGCATCACTTTTCATCCTTAAATGGATGGTCAAGCAGAGAGAATGTTAGAATTTTAAAGATATGCTAAAAGAAAGGAAAAAGGTTAACCTATTTTCTATCACTTTTTCCACTATTGTTACACTAAGTTGAGAGCTCAAAGAGAGGAAAAAGTGGAGAGTCATACAAATAAGTTAAGGTAAGCTAGCCTAACTCTTTTTGGTCATTTCCCATCAATTTTCTCTTCAATTTCCATCCAAATTAATGGTAAAGTTCTTAGAAATTAGGGCTTTAATTCCTAAACTGTAAGGGTTGATTTGGGACTCACTTTGTTCTCCATTTATACTCAAGTTTTGAGCATACATTCCTTGTTCTTTGAGGGACCTCATGGCGGGTTCAATTTTAAATTCTATTTGTGAGTCGTGTGGGCTCGTTCTTGACTCAAAATTTGACCTGACCCTAAATATAGTAATATGAGTCTCGTTTTACTCCTAATGATGCATAATTGCAATTTTGATATCGTGGCAGTATTTTGAGACTGTAGAGTGAAGATGGACGTTTTATGAACGATTTAAGAATTTGTGATTTAGCATCAAGGTAGGATTATTTCTACTCCTCATCACGAGATGGTGTATTTTATATATTGCATGTTAAATAGAAATGTTAAGATTTAATTGTGGGTAGAACACCATGACTTAGCCTAGATTATTGAGTTTGGGGATTAGATGGGTGAATTGACCCTTAAGGTAAAATACTTATTATACTACTTTAATCCTATTGCCTTTTTCATAGATAGATATAGGATTAGTAGTATGACTATGGGGTTGTGATAGACATGGGATTCATAGTATGATTGGGTTATTGTGCTAGATATGGGATATGATTTAGGTATTGGGAGAATGGATGGTATGATTAGTCTTATTTGGACTTTTTAGACTACCTTGGAATCGTAATTTAGGTGAGATTGTTACCTTGGGGCTAATTAACGCTAACTAATTTTAGAAGTAAATGTAGATACTTTAGCCTAGTTCGGGATAGATGCTTGTCTAGAAATGAATTTTGGAGATTAGAAGTGGGCCTCTCTAGCCCACCTTAGACCAAGACTTATGTTATTCTTATAGGCTCACTTATGCATAATATACCCTTATTAATGTTTGGTTTAGGGATTGAGGTGCTTGTATACCTGATGAGTATGTTAGGGGAATATTGATAGATTAATGCTAATTTTGAATATGCTTAATGTTATAACTTATAGATGTGATTATTGATATGAATTTCAAATTTAGCTAGTAATATGACTTATGGTAATGATTCTTGGTCCGGTGTATAGATATGAGTAAAGGGATGGTTCATAGTTAGGGTTTATTGGCATAGTCTATTGAGTTTGTTAGTGTGTTGGACATGGTGGAGACTACTGAACCGTTAGTATAAGTTACTACGTTACTCGGTGCATTGTGATGATTTTTCCTCAGATTATGATATTATGGTTCTATTGTATGGATTTATATATTGTTGGGCCAGAGGTCGTGTTTATTATATTGGTTGGATTTTGGGAAGTGGTTTATCCTTGTAAAGGATGTGGCCGTAGTTTGTAGATGTTGTGATGCTTATGATCATATTGTTTAGATATTGGTGATGACATGTATAGATTTGGTACATTCATGATCATTAAAATGGAAAATGGTACTATCCTAGCTAAAGTATATTTTTCTATTCTTTTTCCTGAAAAGGGATTTATTCCCTCATTTCACTCTTAAAACAAATTTCTTCGTAACAAAAATTGTACCATCTTTATCAATAACCTATGCGCTTTGATATTGAAAAGGAGGTTTTAAATATTTGGTCGAGATATATTTCGATCCACGAATTTACTACTATTATTTACCATGATCGATAGAGATGCCGACCTTTTCTACACTCTATGATGATTTAGCCCCAGAGTTTACCCAGGGCAATTAACTTACGGACTTATACTCTCTTAGCCACGTTTCTAGCCGTACATTAATATATATATATATATATATATATGTATATATATATTCACATATGTATTATTGGTATTGGATTTGATGATGTTAGTGATGAGTAACAGATTAAGTCTGGCAATTGATGATGATGTTGATGATATGAGTTGCGATTCAAGTCCGACGATTGATGATGTGAGGTTATACACTTAGTTACATTATGATACTTGGATCAGTTATGATATTGTAGATTATGTTTGTATTCATCCTTACATGCGTATTGCCTATCACCAGTATGCCCTATATCTATCTGTCACAACCCTAACTAGGGCCTGGCCATGACGGGTATCTCAAGTCCACCGAGGAGCGAAGATCACCCTCGTTGCCTAGTCAAGCAGAACACAACACATCTAGCAGCGGATGAATTCCAAATATATAACAAGATAGAATAATCAATAACAAGGATGTACTAAGACTCACAATACCAAACCCAATCCAGAGTAATCCACAAAGCCTCTAAACAATACAAACATCAACCCAAGTTGGTACATGCCCCCGACGATAGTCAATCAAGTCCAAAAAAATAAAATTGACTACGACGTACTAAATCAAGAAGTAACAAGCTTTCCGAAAGAAGTAGGTTCACTACTTCAAGCTGACACATGAACAACTCTGAGATCACCTATCACTATGCAGGAAAAATAGAAGTTCCTTCGGACCCTGCATCGTGTGGGGATGCAACGTTCGGGGACAGTTAGTGGGGTGAGTACTGGCATGTTACTCAAGATAAGGATAAAGTAATGCCAATCGGAAGTTCAATTTCAAACTCAATGTACATGTTCACATTCATGCATACATATATATATAATAGATGCTTGGGTAGGGAACAAGGTTTAGCATGATAGTAAAACATTAGCATGGACTATGTAGCTCAACCGTCATAAACAAGCACCCACGAGCTATATAAGTTCAGCTCTCCCTATTGAAAGGGACCCAATGCGAGTTAGCCGCATGAACTGGAGGAATAAAGGAAGACCAGGGAATTCCTCAACCCTACATTAATCCTAGATAAAAATATATCAATAGTGTAAACCATGCACATGGTCATCAAGACCAACCATCATGTTGGCAAACGTGAGTTTCCAGTATCAATCCTCTGGGACTCACACCTTTACGGCTTAGCTACATAACCCTCAGTAATCCTAATTAAAACAAGTTTCAGATAACCCATTCATTAACCAATGAATTATACATTAAGGTACACAGAGGTATCGTCATACCATTTAGCTTGCAAGCTCATAATTATGCCATCACAATTCCATTAACTTGGGGGAATGCTTCAACCCGCTTTGTTTATTAAATTAATGTTGGAAGAATGCCTTAACATTCTTTAGTTTATCAAATAAATATTGAGGGAATGACTCGACCCCTTTGTTCATTAAATTAAAACATAGCCAATAAGGCCTTCAAAATCCATGTTCATTATTTAACAATTCATGCAATGCGACAGTATAGGTAAGTAAGTTAAATCAAATGATAATTCTACAATTCAAACCATTTACATAAATGGGTCAAACCAATTTCCAAGTTCAAAACGTTAATTTAGGGTAATACCTCGACCCCCATTCCAATTCCCAGACATATGTACCCATTAGTTCAAAACATTTAATTCAAAGCATGAACAACTCATGAAAACCATAGGAAAATAATTCAAGGATTAACTATTCAAAACCTTCAACCAACATCAAAACCCATATTCAAATCCATACAAATAAACCATTTAAAACACATTCTTTTCATAAAATAAGATTTGGTGAAGAGTAACATGCTTGAAAGTATCACAACCATAGAGAGAAATCACCCTTGAGAGTCCTAATTGACCAACGTCTTAGAAACCCTAAGTGTTCTTGACCTTGGGGATTTGAGAGAGTTTAAGAAGTTATTTTGATTTATTTTAGAGTGATAATGATACCCTAAAGTGGTTTGAAGTCGTGGGTAACAATTGGGAAAGAGGGAAAATTTCCAAAGTAACCTTAATTAAAAGCTGAAAAATGGTCGCTAATAACCACGGGTCACCCTACGACTCGTGAGGATACATTACGACTTGTCACCACAAGTTGTAGTCAAGATAGTAGATCATGGACCCTTCATTGGTTACCTTACGAGTCAACACTATGACTCGTGTACAGACTATATGACTCATAGGGACCTAATCGTACCCTGAGCAGAAACTTGGGCCATTACACTGGTTTTGTTATGGAAGGCACACTATGACTCGTAGAGAGTCCATACGACTCATTAGGCACAACTCTTAGCCAAGACAGAAACCAAGGGAATCTTCACTGGTCACTCTACAATTAGGTTCTTATGACTGGTATTGACACCATACAACTCGTAGCTTAGGTAGTAAACTCAAAGATCAAGGATTTTTTAGGGACCTAAAATCTAGGGTGTTACATCCTCCCCTACCCAGATAATTCATCCTCGCATGATGAGTTAAGATATTCAGTAGCACGATTTAATACAGGACACAATTACACTTTCTCTTAACAAAGACAGAAAATAAAGATATTAAGGAATACAGATACCTCAAGCACGATTATCCAAATAAGGAAACAAGAATGGATTGTTGTACTTCATGTCCACTCAGCTTCCCAAGTAGCTTTTTCAACCTTATGATTCCTCCATAGAACCTTCACCAAAGCCACACCCTTAGTCCTCAAACGACAAACTTGTGTATCCAAAATCTCAACCGGTACTTCCTCATAAGATAAGAAATCTGAAACACCAACATTCTCTAAAGAAACAATCAATAAAGGATCACCCATATATTTTTTTAACTTTGAAACATGAAACACCGGATGAATGGAACCCACACTAGAAGGTAAATCCAATTCATAAGACACACTACCCACTCACCTTAAAATATAGTATGGACAACATAGTGAGGACTAAGATTCCCTTTCTTTCAAAAACTGCATCACTCCCTTCATAGAAGACACTGATCTGAGGTGGATTTATATACTTCAATGTTGTTATCCGGGCTTATTTAGCTTTGTTTTAAGGACTTCTTGTGTGATTAATGTGTTGATGATGATATAAATAAGCATATAAGTGTTTATGTATATGATTACAATGTTCAAGGTATTTTCCAAACAAGTTTGTACTTAATTGGTTACTTAGAGTTCAAACGAGAAAACTAGTGTTACTAGCTTGAGTTAGGTGTTTGTCTAGGTTGTCTCTATGGATTCTAGTGAATGTAATGAGTTCCTAAGTTTATTATTGTGTAAATTATGTGTGGAAATTTTTTTTTATACTTTTCAATGATCAATTGAAATAAGCCAAGAGTCGAAACAATAATCTAAAGATCGACGCGGGCAAGCCTAGTCTTAGCTCAAGTTTCTAGTTCGCCATTATGGATGTTGTGTTGTTTTGAGCTCTAATACGTGGTGTATGATGTTATAGTATGATTGGTGAGTTTATTATGATGATATATAAATGATATAAAAACTATAAATAAAGTGAAAACAACACAAAAAGACTTGGGATGGATCAATGAAAGCACAAAATAAGATTTAACATAAAATGGACACTTTGTACGTCCATGATGCGTATCGGACACAAACCATGGATATAGAGTGATTGAAATACATATATAGATTAAAAAAGAACCAAAAATAGTGTGCCTATATGATGAGGGCATGTATCCCACCTTAGTCCCCGCGACGCAGACCTAGTACAAAAATCGGCAGTTTTGTCTTCCTATAAATAGGACACTTGTACTTGATGTTATACACCTTGGACGACTTTGAAACTTGGGGAAGGAATGAAAAAAAACTTAAATTATGGTTTTTATGTATTTAATTTATCTTTTTTATGGATTTTAATATGTTTTCCATGATGGTGATTACGGTTATGTCCATTAGAGGCTAAAAGCCCCCTTTTCGGGGTTAAGGCAAAGAACATGTTTACTTTTTATATGATTGAGTTTGTTTGGATTGATTATCATATTTGGTTATTTGTTTATCCTTATTTTAACTATTATAAGGATTCTCGACTTTTAGAATACATATTTTGTCGACCTTGTGATCTCGAGAGGGAGAATAAGAAGATAGAATATGGGGAAGAATAGAGTAGGGTTCTTATTCTTTTATAAATAAAGAATTTGAATTAGTTTCTAGGATAGAGATATAACTATAAGCATTACTTGGATCACTTCAGGATGAAATATAAATACATTTAGCTTAGTTCTCACATCCCCGCTTAATGTAGTTATGGAGCTAAGTTAGATAGGTGATTAGAGGATCGAGAGACCATGATTATAAAATCAACCCTGTGAATCAAAAACCAAGATAAGTGGTCTAACAAATGAAGTTCAATGGCATAATATGATTATTTGTAAGCCTTAACCCTGAGTTTCCACCCATTGATTGTCTAAAGTCGTTATCTTCCCACATTATTTTAGTTTACTTTTAGATTATAAACTTTCAAAACTCTTTTGGATACATTGCACCAATTAAATCTCGATTGTGAACTGGAATTGGATAGTTGTTTAACAAACATCTTTGAGGGATTGATATTCGGATTTATTTAAGGCCACTATATTACTTGGTGAGACCACGTACACTTGTGTGTGCGCTGGGGTACAATAAGTTTTTGGCGCCAAAAACCTATTGCGCCCCAACACACCCACAATTACACGTGGTCTCACCAAGTAATATATTGGCCTTTGAGCATAGTCCATAAATAATTTTGAATCGGGATTGACAGCACACATAGCTGTAGAATAACTATTGCTACCACAAACCATATACCAACTTATGGTCTGAATCATAGATAGAGCAGTATCTACCTTATATTGTGAAGATCCCGTCCACATTTTTATATAAAAATTTGGATAATAAGACTCAAGATAGGGTCCCCTACAAAAATAACAAGAATCGTCATCACTCAAAAACCATCTATCCTAGCTGACATATCAAGAAGTGTGAGAAATAAAAAAAGAAAAAGAAACTAAAATAAAAAATTACTAAACTATGTAAAACTCAATATAGATAAAATAAAAATTAGATAGTTGCATATTTACAAGTCCCCTACAATGGCGCCAAAAACTTGTTGTGCCCAAGCGCGCACACAAGTGTACGTGGTCTTACCAAGTAGTAAAGTGGCCCTTTAGAATCCAAGTATCGATCCCACAGGGACTAGTGTTAAACACCTATTAAATTTTAGTTTAACTATTGAGATTAAAGTTATGCAAAAGTAACCCAAAAAAGTTTATGATTTGTAAACTAAAAATAAAGTAAACAGTGTGTAAAGTAAAGACTTAAGACAATCAATGTATGAAAGTGTGGGTTTAAAGCACGAAGAACAATCATACTATGCCATTGAATTTCATTCATTTGATTACATATCTTGGTTGTTGATTCGTAGGGTTTATCGTATGATCATGGTCTCCCGACCTCTAACCTTATACCTAACTGGACATTACAATTATATCATTGAGTGGGGATGCAATAATCCATTTAGATGCATTAAGATATCTTCCTATATATGAACCAACTAAGGCTTCTAGGTATATCCCTATCCTAGTCGCTTATTCAAATTCTATATTTTATAAAAGAATAAGAACCTTACTCTACTTATCCCCATATTTTATCTTCCTATTCTCCCTCCCGAGATCACAAGGTCGATTATATATTTATTCTAAAGGTTGTGAATCCTTGTAATAATTAAAATAAGGATAAACAAATAACCAAATATGATAATCAATCCAAACAAACTCAATTCAAAGCAAAAGCAAACATGTTCTTGACTTTAACCTCGGAAAGGGGGCTTTTAGCCGCTAATGGACATAATCATAATCACCATCATGGAAAACACTTCAATTAGGGTTTTATATATTTACTTTCGTTTGTTTATGTATTTTAACATGTTTTCCATTATGGTGATTATGGTTGTGTCCATTAGCGGCTAAAAGCCCCCTTTTCGGGGTTAAGGCCAAGAACATGTTTGCTTTCATTTTGAATTAAGTTTTTTTGGATTGCTTATCATATTTGGATATTTGTTTATCCTTGTTATAACCGTTTTAAGGATTCAAGACCCTTATAATACATATATTGTCGACCTTGTGATCTCGAAAGGGGGAATAGGAAGATAGAACGTGGGGATAAGTAAAGTAAGGTTCTTATTCTTGTATTAAATAAGGAATTTGAATTAGATAATAGGATAAGGATATACCTAGAAGCCTTACTTGGTTCACATGTAGGATGATATCTTAATGCATCTAAATAGATTATTACATCCCTGCTCAATGATGTAGTTGTAATATCTAGTTAGGTAAAAGGTTAGAGGTCGGGAGACCATAATTATATAATAAACCCTACGAATCAACAACCAAGATAAGTAATCTAATGAATGAAGTTCAATGGCATAGTATGATTGTTTATAATGCTTTAACCTCGGGCTTTCATCCATTGATTGTCTTAAGTCTTTACTTTACGCACTGTTTACTTTATTTTTAGCTCACAAATCACAAACTCTTTTTGGTTACTTTTGTATCAATTTAATCTCAATTGTTGAACTAAAATTTTATAGTTGTTTAACACTAGTCCCTGTGGGATCGTTACTTTTCTTCTAAAGGGCCACTTTACTACTTGGTGAGACCACATAAACTTACATGGTTTGTGGTAATATATATCACTCTGCAGATATGTGTGGAGCTAATCCCGATTCAGTCATGTTTGAGGGCAATGCTCAAAACACAAATAAGGAGATAGATGCAGAGTTGACTTTCCAATCAGCTGTAGACAAAGTTGCTGATAATTTGAGGAAGTCTGAGTACTAACAAACTAAAATTGCTGATTAGGTTAAGGAGATACCACCACTACCATCTCTATAGAGGATGAGTAAAACAATTGAGGATACTAGCCAATGTGTGGAACAAACACAAGAATTGCAGCCATTCAGTTGTCATCTTTCTCTTAAGACTGAAATTGAGAAGGTGAATATGAGTGAGTGTGTCGTGAATTATGTAAATTTTGAAGTGGGATTGGCTGGGCCTCACTCAAAGAACTTTTCTACATTATGTTTAGATGATGTCTTATCTGTGGAATTATCTAAACTAGTGAGAGAGTCTAAAAATGAGGAACATGAATCCTATATTCTTGATTTTGCAGCAGATAAGAAGCATAAAAACATACCTTATTTCAAGGAAAATTGGTTTACCATGCACCATCCATTACTCGGTTCCTTAATATTTGTACTACCACCTTATGAGCGAAGAAAAAAGATGGATGTGAAGTTGGGGGTAAAATTTATATCCTCAAGGTGGAGGAAAAAGTTGATTGGGTCATTCCACGACACTAAATTAGGCACTTCTTGGGAGGCAACCCAAGTTATGTATGTTTTATTATCAGTATTTTTAGTTTTTACTTCACCAATTTTTGTTGAGTCGCAGGTTGATGGGAAGTTTAAGTACCAAAAACCTGAGCTAAGGAGCATGGAGAAGAGTAAGTGTGGGGTCCCCGCACCCTCTTGGTGTATAAAGATGCTAATAGCTAGGCCTAGAGGCCTCAGGGAGTATTTGTATCTCTACTTTTAAAGTACACTTTGGGGACAAAGTAGATTTTTAAGTGTCAAGCAGGGAAATTCCCATTTTAGGGTAAATTTAAAATTTTTTGTGTTAGGAGTAAGTGGGATGTTCTTGTTGGTGCTGTATTTGACTTTATGATGTAAGTGTTTTGGTTGTGAAATCATGTTGATTGTCTGAATTACTACTTATTAGTCCTCCTAGGCTCATGTTTGTGACTCTTAAACTTGTTGGCGTATTGTGAATTCATGTGATTATTTGGTTAAGAGTCTATGAGGATCTTGCATGAGTCAGGCATGTGCCATGTGTGAGTGAGGTTGTTGTATATCTATTGTTGCATGTGATGACTAGAACTTGATTGGTGTGTGTGCAGAGCAAAATAAAGGGTGTGAGTTTAGGAGATGATATAGACATTTCTTTGATAATTGTGTTTCATACCTTTTTTTTGACCTACTAGTGTGCATAATCCTAGTTAAACCCCTTTGAGACTTTAGCTTATTTTTTGGTAGCCTCATTTATTTCCTAATACCTTCTTTGATTGACCTTAGTTTATTCCAAAGCTTCTAAGCTCTTTATTGTAAAATTAAAATTGAGTAAGAGGTTTGAAAAAAAGTAAGAGGAGAAAAGGTAAAAGTGAAGCCCAAATAAATAGTTAGTAGTGTGTAAAGTTGATGTGTTGTGGTGGGGAGTGAAAAGAAAATTTATGCTAAAAATAGAATCTTAAACCAATAGACAATAATGCCACCATATTGTATGTGAATTATCTTAATGAGATAGGGTAAAAAAAGATGTGTGAAGGCAGTAGAGGTGGAAATTGGTTGTTAGATATTGGTATTGATTGTATAATGTGATGTATTAAATCCCTTAGGGAAGTTAGTCACTATTCCTGAACAAAATAGTTTCCACCTATCCCTTAGCCTACATTACAAACTTTAAAGACCTATTTGATCTTAAGCCTTAAAATTTTGATATTGGTGGAGCACTACACTAAGGGAAAGCTTATGGTTCATCTAGTGCAACTTGTGAATTCTTTGTGAGAGTGTGCACAATTTGATTTTTGTATCCATTATATTGTAAATTGCATTATTGTGAGTGATTATAGGTAACTATCTTGCTATAAGGGCATATGTTTTATGAATGTTGGGTGATTTATATGATGTATTTTAGTGAGCAATATGCATGAGTTTGTCAACTTGGTGAGTTAATTCCGGAGGCTAGGACGTTTTGGAGTAGTATTCTTGAACTTTCAATTGTGTACATAGCATGATTAGTGTTGAAACTTGCATTCTATATAGTCATTGTAGTGCTAGATTGAGTTTCTTTCTTGTAGTAAAGGTGTGGAGTTACCTCAGATTATGATTCTTAGAGTAAATAGTTGTTCGAGTATGAACAGGGCTTTAAGTGTGGGGTGATAATTTTGGGTGGATTTATGCTCTTCACTGTTGTTATCCGGGCTTATTTAGCTTTGTTTTGAGGACTTATTGTATTCTTAATGTGTTTATGATGATATAAATAATAATATAAGTGTTTATGTGATTACAATGTTCAATATGTTTTCCAAACAAGTTTGTACTTAATTGGTCACTTAGAGTTCAAACGAGAATACAAGTGTTACTAGCTTAAGCTAGGTGTTTGTCTAGTTGATCTCTATGGATTATAGTGAGTGTAATGAGTTAATAAAGTTATTTTTGTGTAATTATGTATGGAAAAACTTGATTATAATGTCCAAGGGTCAATTGAAACAAGCCAATAGTCGAAGAAATAAGTTAAAGATCGACGTGGGAAAGCCTAGTCTTAGCTCGAGTTTCTAGTTCACCGTTATGGATATTGTGTTGTTTTGAGCTCTAATATGTGGTGTTTGATGTTATATGATTCTTTGTGAGTTTATTATGATGATATATGAATGGTTTAAAAACTTTAAATGAAGTTTAAATAACACAAAAAGTCTTGGAATGGATCAACGAAAGCACAGGACAAGATTTGACGTAAATCGGACACTTTGTATGTCAATGGCGCGTATCCGACCCAAACCATGGATATAGAGAGATTTCCATACATATATATCGTCCTAAGGAACCCAAGATAGTATTTATATCAATTATGTCATGTCGAGCTCCGTAGTCCCTACTATAAGTTTTGCGATGCGGACCTAGTGTAAAAATCAGCAGCTTTGTCCTCCTATAAATAGGACACTTCTACTTGATGTTATACACCTTGGACGACTTTGAAACTTGGAGATGGGATGGAAAACACTTAAATTAGGGTTTTGTATCTTTAATTTAGTTTTTTTTATGGATTTTAACATGTTTTCCAGGATGGTGATTACGGTTATGTCCATTAGCGGCTAAAAGCCCCCTTTCCGGGGTTAAGGCCAAGAACATGTTTACTTTTGCTTTGAATTGAGTTTGTTTGGATTGATTATCATATTTGGTTGTTTGTTTATCTTTTTTTTTTTTAAAGTATTTTAAGGATTCCTGACCCTTAGAATACATATCTTGTCGACCTTGTAATCTCAAGAGGGGGAATAGAAAGATAGATCGTGTGGATGAATAAAGTAGGGTTCTTATTCTTTTATAAAATAAGGAATTTGAATTAGCGTCTAGGATAGAGATATACCTAGAAGCCTTACTTGGTTCGCCGTGTGATGAAATATAAATGAGTTTAGCTAAGTTCTCACATCTAATGTTGTTGTGGGGCTAAGTTAGATAGGTGATTCTAGGATCGAGAGACCATGATCATAAAATCAACCCCGTGAATCAACAACCAAGATAAGCGGTATAAAGAATAAAGTTCAAAGGTGTAGTATAATTGTTTGTAAGCCTTAACCCCGGGTTTCCACCCATTGATTGTCCAAAGTCGTTACCTTTCCGCATTATTTTAGTTTAATTTCAGTTTATAAACTTTCAAAACTCTTTTGGCTACATTACATCAATTATATCTCGTTTGTGACCTGGAATTGGATAGTTCTTTAACACAAGTCTCTGAGGGATTAATATTTGACTTTATTTAAGGCCACTATATTACTTGGTAAGACCACGTACACTTGCGTGTGAATTGGGGCACAACAGACACCTTCAAAAACACCAAATCATCCACTTCAAACTCCAAGTCCCTTCACCTCACATCTGCATAGGACTTTTGACGACTTTGGGCTGTCTTAATTCTATCTTGAATCACCTTTACCTTTTCCATAGCTTGGTAAACCAAGTCGACACTGAATAAACTATTCTCACCAACCTCAAACCACCAAATAAGAGACCTATACCTCCTACCATAAAGGGCCTTGAAAGGATCCTTCCCAATACTAAGGTGAAAAAAGCTATTATTATACGTAAACTCAATGAGAGGCAAATGATCATCCCAGCTACCACCAAAATCAAGCAAACAAGACCTTAGCATATTTTCAAAAGTCTATCGTTCTCTTCGCTTGACCATCCATTTGAGGATGAAAATCTGTGCTAAGGTTCACCTTAGTCCCCAAACCTCTTTGAAATGAGCACCAAAAGTGAGACATGAACTATGTACCACGATCAGATACAGTGTACCTTGACTCATGAGCCTCAATCAAGATCCTTTCTCGCTGCCCATTAACATCGGGAACACATAATTTTCCTTGGTACCTCATGATACTATCACTACCAATCTCAAAAGCCAGGACCTTCCGTTGACCCACATCACCCTTGACCTGCATCAAAATAGGATCCAAAACCTATTTCTCCATCTCCTCAGCACCAAGAGATGGCTTCACCACCTTTTGAATAATCACACCACCATTCTCAGAGTCCAAGAGACGAACACCGCCAGCCGGTGAATATCTTTCACCAATCCTTGCTTCTCCTTATCAACATGAGATAAACTCCCTATGGATAACTTGCTAAGAGCATCAACAACCACATTTACTTTACTTGGGTGATAATGATGACTCATATTGTAATCCTTGAGCTACTCAAGCTATATACATTGCCTGAGATTCAATTCCTTATGGGTGAACGTATACCGCAAACTCTTATGGTTTGAAAGATGTTAACATAAACCCCATCTAGGTAATGAATCCAAATACTCAAAAAAAAAACCACAACCAGCAACTCTAAGTCATGAGTTGAATAGTTCTTCTCATGCACCTTCAACTGCCTAGAAGTATATGCCATAACCTTGCCCTGTTGCATCAACACATAATCTAGTCCCACATGGGAGACATCACAATAAACAATGAAACCATCAGTAACCTTGGGCAGGGTCAAAATAGTAGCAGAAGTCAACTTATCCTTCAACTTCTCAAAGCTACCCGCACAAGCATCCGACCATAGAAATTTCACCTTTTTTTGAGTCAATCTAGTCAACGGAGCAATAATCAAAGAAAAACTTTCCACAAACCTCCTATAATATTTGGCCAAACCCAAGAAGCTCAGAATATCGGCTGGAGTCATGGGTCTATGCCACTTTTTAACCACCACAACTTTTTGTGGATCTATCATGATCACCTCACTAGAAATAACATGACCCAAGAAAGTAACAACATTCAACCAAAACTCACTTCGAAAAGTTAGGATACAAACACTGATCCTTAAGGGTCTGCAACACTATATGGAGGTGATTGGCATGATCCTCCTCACTTTTTGAATACACCAAGATATCATCAATAAACACAATGATGAATATGTCCAGAAACTGACGGAATACCCAGTTCATAAGATCCATGAATACCGCTGCTGAGTTAGTTAAACCAAAGGACATCATCCAAAACTTGAAATGACCATATCGGGTATGGAAAGCCGTCTTAGGGACATCCACCTCCCTAATCTTCAATTGGTGGTAACCCGACTGAAGATCAATCTTAGAAAAGTACTTAGCACCCTGAAGCTGGTCAAAGAGATCATCTATTCAGGAAAGAGGATACTTGTTCTTTACTGTCACCTTATTTAACTGGCAGTAATTTATACATATCCAAAGGGATCCATCCTTCTTATGCATGAAAAGCACAAAATTACCCCATAAGGAAATACTATAGAGAATAAAACCCTTATTAAGAAGATCTTTCAACTTCTTCTTGAGTTCTTTCAACTCAACCAAAGCCATTCTATAGGGAGGAATAGAGATAGGATGAGTGTATGGGGTAAGATCAATCCCAAAATCATTTTCCCTATTGGAGGGATGCTAGGAAGATCATCAGAAAAAACTTCGAGAAACTTATTGACTACAGGGATAGATAACAAAGAAGGACCCTCGAAATTAGAATCTTTAACCCGAACTAGGTGATACGGACACCCCTTGGAAATTAATTTTGGGCTCTTAGATAAGAAATGAACCTTTTCTTAGGTACTAGAGAACTCCCTTTTCACTCGATCACTGGTAAATTCGGGAATTGGAAATTGACCCTTCGGGTCATATAATCAAGAGACGCATAGCATGAATGAAACCAATCCATCCCCAAGATAACATCAAAATCTAACATCTCCAACTCTATCAAACCCACCAGCGTCTTCCTACCATAGATAGATACCACACGAAACCTATAGACTCTCTTAGCTATAATAGAGTCACCTATCAGGGTAGACACAGAAAAGGGATTAGGAATACACTCAGGACCAAAACCAAAATAAATTGCCATATAAAGGGTCACATAAGATAGGGTTGACTTGGGATCAAGCAGGCAATATACAATATAAGAGAAGAGTTTTAACATACCAGTAACAATATCAGGAGATGCCTTAGAATCCTGATGGGTGGCAAGAGCATATAGACGATTCTAACTAATGCTGGTATCAGAAGTAGCACCCTTTAGTGTAAGATCTAAAGAGGTAACAACCAGAACTTTATTTTCCCAGTGGCAACATCACCTGAAGGACAATTCCTATGAATATGGACAGTCTAGCCACATCTGAAACACTTGTTTCTCCCTTCATCGCAAAAATCATGGTACAATTGTCCACAAAATCTATAGGAACGATATAATGGAGCTGGCTGGGCCCTACTGGCCTGATATTAGGCACTTTGTTCCTAAAACCCACTGTTGCTCTGAAAGCGACATTACCGAACGCTTAGGATATGGAGTACTAGCCGTAAAATAAGAATCAAAATTTCCCCACTTCTTATTAGATCATTGCTTGCCATGTCTACCACTATTCTGTTGGTCTCTAGGCTACTCAAAATACTTGGACCTCTTAACTTGCCTCTCCCATATTTTGACTTATTTCTTATTTTTATCTTCAACTTGCTGTATAAACACCATAAGACTAGAGATATCTATGTCATAATTTAGTAAGGTGGCCTTGCACTCTAGTACCAAGTCCCGAGACAAGACCAAAGCAAACTTTCTTTTCTTAGAGCTCATGCTAGAGACTAGCCAGGAGCATAATGGGACAACTAATGAAATTTTAGGACATACTCATTCACAGTCATCCTATCCTATTTCAGATTGATGAACTCCTCTGCTTTAGCTTTCCTTAACTCCTAAGGAAAGAAATAATCCAGGAATACTCAAGAAAACTCATCCAACAATGCCAACTCTGCATCATTACCCCTTGACTGATCCTACTCCTCATACCACTAATATGCCACATCCTTCAATTGATATACAAAAAATTCCATACCCTGAGAGTTAGAAGCATGCATCACCCTAAATATCTTTTCCATCTCATCCACAAAACCCTGAGAATACTCTTTCTTCTAAGATCCAGTGAAAGTTAGAGGATTAAGCCTTATAAACTGGCAAACTCTAATGACCTCAGAAGATGAAATAATCAAACCAACATGATTGGGCTGACAAGACTCAACATTAAAAATATCTCCTTGTGACGGTGAGGCATGATCATCGTCAACCCAAGGAGCTCGAGGAGGATTAGTAAGAATTGATGGAACTCCACGGAGGCAATTAGAAGCAGGGTCCTGATGGGGCGGTGGGGCATAATCATCATTATTACGAGAACCTCGAGAAGGACTAGTAGGGACCGGTGGAACTCCACAGAGGCAATCAAAAATAGGAACCCTAGATTGGGTGTGTACCCCATAAGCAGGATGAGTTTCATCCACACTATCCTCAAGTAGGACAGATGAGTTTGTATGAGAATTAGGTCTTCGGGGAGGCATGATCTAAATGCGAACCAACGGAATTAGAGAAGATTTTAACATCCTAGACTCTACAGTCTTAAAATAAAGCACAAGAAAGAAAAACATTCTTAAATGCCTTGCAGCCTCTCCCTTATAAGTGTAGCACGCTATACACCCATAAAAGAGACTCTACTTGACACAACTTTGTGGACACCCAATGACTACAAACCTAGGTTCTGATACTAACTTTGTCATGACCCAAACCATGGCCTAGCCATGATAGGTATCTCAAGTCCACTGAGGACCAAAGACCACCCCCGTTACCTAGTCAAACAAAACACAACACATCTAGTATCAGATGAATTTCAAATATATAATAAGATAAAATAATCAATAACAAAGATATACTAAGAATGACAATACTAAATCATAATCTATAGTAATTCACAAAGCCTCTAAACAATACAAACATCAATCTAAGTTGGGACATTCCCCCGACGATAGCCAAAATAAGTCTAAAAAGATAGACTACAACATACTAAACCAAGAAGTAACAAGCCTTTCGAAAGAAGAAAGCTCACCACCTGAAGCTGATGCACGAATAACTCTGAGATTAGCTATCACTGTGTAAGAAAAGTAGAAGTGCCTTTAGACCCTGTATTACATGGGCATACAACATTTGGGGAAGGTTAGTAGGGTGAGCACTAGCATGTAACTCAGGATAAGAATAAAGCAATGTTAATTAAACGTTTAATTTCAAACTCAACATACATTTTCACATTGATGCATACATATATATAATATACGGTGGTGTAGGTAACAAGGTTTAGTATGATAGTAAAACATTAGCCTAGACTATGTAGCTCAACCATCATAAACAGACATCCATGGGCTATATAGGTTTAGCTCCCCCTGCTGAAAGAGCCAGTGCGTGTTAGCTGCATAAATCAGAGGTATCAAGGAAGACCAGAAATGCCCCAACCCCACGTCAATCCTAGATATAAATATATCAATAGTATGAACTATGAACACGCTTATCAAGACCAACCCTAGCATTGACAAACATGATTTTCTAATATTAGTCCTCCAGGAATCACACCTTCATGGCTTAGCTACATAACCCCCATTAAGACTAATTAAAATAAGTTTTAGATAACCCATTCATTAACCAATGAATTATACATTAAGGCACACCATAAATATCATCATACTAATTAGCTTACATGCTCATAATTATGCCATCGCAATTCCTTTAACTTGGGGGAATGCCTTGAACCCCTTTGTTTATTAAATTAATGTTGGAGGAATACCTCAACCTCTTTTATTTTATCAAATCAATGTTGATGAAATGCCTCAACCCTCTTTGTTCATTAAATCAAAACGTAGTAAACAAGGCCTTCAAAATCTATGTTCATTATTTAACAATTTATGCAATGCGATAGTATTGGTGAGTTTGTAAAATCAAATGACAATTTCATAATTCAAAGCCATTTACAAAAGAGGGCTGAGGGAATACGATTATTCAAAACCAATTTCTAGGTTCAAAATATCAATTTGGGAGAATACCTCAACCCCCATTCCAATTTCCACACACCTGCACCCAATTAGTTCAAAACATTTAATTCAAAGCATGAACAACTCATAAAGACCATGAGAAAATAATTTAAGGATCAACTATTCCAAAACCTTCGACCCATATCAAAACCCACTTTAAAATCTATATAAATAAACTATTTCAAACACATAATTTCCATAAAATAAGATTTGGGGAAGAGTAACATGCCTGAGAGTATCACAATTATGGAGAGAAATCACCCTTGAGAGCCCTAATTGACCAACTTCCTAGAAACCCTAAGTGCCCTTGAGCTTAGGGATTTGAGAGAGTTTGAGAAGTTATTTTGATTTGCTTTAGAGTGATAATAATACCCTAAAGGGGTTTTATGATGCGACCCTATCGGGGGCCTTGTCATAATGGGCATCCTAGGTCCAACTAGGACCGGAGACTACTCCATTACCCAACCCAACCTCTATCCGCCTGCCTTGAGTTGGCTGAATTCTGAATATTTAATAAGATAGTGTGTTAACTCACGTCAAGACTCTGGGATAGGATCATGACCATGATCGAACCTATTGAGTCTGATCGTCTAACCATTCTAACCATCTAACCATTCTAAACCAAAGGCCATAAACTAGGACATAGCCAAGGAAATACCAAGATATAATATAATCAATCCCAAAATATAATAAGATGGAACAGTGCAAAAATATGTGATGTGGTGTCAGTCCACCAGCTTACTCCCATGCCAAGGCCGACACCAATAATAATTCCGCCCATATCTACCCATAACAGTACCACAAAGTCTTTAACCAAAAGAGTAAAAATATCCAGTTGGGACATGCCCCAACCATAGCTAAAACTAATATCCAAAACATAATCAAAGTGTTTAGAAATATCCATAACATGAAATAGAGCCTTCTAGAAGAATGAAAGCTCACCATTTCAATCCAAATGTTGATCCCCGAGTCAAATCACTATGTAGGAGGAGTGAATGGATGGTTCCTGCATAGTGTGGGTATACAGCTGCCAGTAGATAGGTTAGCGAGTGATCGCTAGCATGAACTCAGGATAAGGATAAAATGATGTCATTTATAAAACCAAGTAAAACCATCTATAATGCATACAACTATACATATATATATAACCATACCTGGAAATGGAACCCTATTTAGTATGGACTTAAGATCTTTACCTAGGTTGTGTAGCAATTACCGTTCTAAACCACCCATGGGCTATATGGGTTCATCTCCTCCTACTGAAAAGGACCCAGTGCGTGAAGCTGTACGATCGGAGAAAATAACCTGGAATGACTTGTATATCCCCCAATATAAAGTGTGACGTATGCAGAAGTCACCAAGACCAAACCTCATATTGCAAATATGAGTTTCCAAGTTTGGTCCCGCTAATACCTTCATCTTTCACGGCTTTACTGCACCTCCTCTTTAATTTGAAATTAAAACCATTTTATAACCAACCAAACCATTATCCATTTATTAACCAAGTCCATTAGTAGTGGTATCATCATACCACCATAAATTATAGTATTTTTCGTAGCCAACCATTTATAGATTAAGGGTACTTTCAAGTACCCTTCCATTTACCATATCAAACGTGGGGATCACCATGTATACCACAGGTATTACCATTTATCCTTTTACCCTTTTCAAAGTATTTAATCCATTTGAGTTCCTTTACCAAATTTAAAACAAGCAAGAGTTCTATTGAAAATACATTAATACAATGAAAATATCCTTATAAGCATTTTATCAAACACATTGGGGGTATAATGTAACCAAAACCTATTCCAATTACCATTTAACCATTCCCATGCAATCCAAGCATTCAAAACCTTTGTTAATTCATAAAAATCATAGTTAAAACCATGACCAACCATTTATAATCAAAACCCCCAAATCATATTTGAAAACTAAAAGCATATAATAATGAAATCATGAAAACCAATCGTAAAAACCACGCCTTTAGTTGGAACTAACATTGAGGGAAGAGAACATGCCTTAATTGACAATGTAGATGGAGAGAAATTACCAATAAGATCCCCAAATTAGTCCTCAAGATGAAATACTAGATTTCCTTGCCCAAAAGCTCTTGAGAAGATTTTAGAGTGTTTAGGAATGGTTTCTAAGTATTAATGAGTAGAATAATAAGGTAAATACTCTCCAACTTAGGTTAGAAGTCATCGGGTCCAATTAGGTTAAGTGGGGAAATATCTAGAATACCCTCACTTAAGTTGCATAAAATCCCATCGCAGGGATACGATTGACCCACATGAGTCATACCCTTCGATACAAGTGGTACCTTCCACTCGTGTCCTATCCTCAACCTTTGGATCCAATACTATCCAACCTATGACTCATCTAACCCAATTCGTATCCATAGTATACGATCCATACCTTTAACCCATACCCCTGGCAACATAGAAATACCAAGAGGATTGAACACTGTCCACCATATAAGTGCAAGATATGTCTCATATCTTTCCTTATGGCTCAAGGTGAGCCACTCATACTTAGACCCAACTTAAGTTATCAAGTCTAAGATTAAGTGAAAGAACAACCCAAACCATATGATCCGTATCCAACTATACAACTTATACCACCTAAGTCATACCCATTACAGTGATAAAATCCATCCCACCAATCAATACTGGTCAGCATACGACAAGTCCATACCATCTATTCCCCAACATATAACTCGTACCCCTGAGTCATAATGGATTTAGAGAATAAAATTCTAGGAAATTTTCTAAGGTCTAGAAACCAGGATGTTTCATTTTAAGCCGCGGGTCATGATTGGGGAAGATAGGAAATGTACAAAGTTCCCTTAGTTAAAATTTGAAAAATGGTCACCAATCACCATAAGTCGGCCTATGACTCATTAGGATTTATTACGACTCGTCACCATGAGTCATAGTCAAGATAGTAGCTTAGGGATCCTTCATTTGTTACATTACAGGTCATACTCTATGAATCGTATATAGACCATATGACTCATTGGGACCTAATAATACCCTGACCAAAATCTTAGGCTATCATACTGGTTTCATTATGGAAGGCACACTATGACTCGTAGAGAGTCCATATGACTTGTTAGGCACAACTTGTAGCTAATATAGAAACAAAGGGAATCCTTACTAATCACCCTATGATTAGGGTTGTATGACCCGTATAGGCACCATACAACTTATAGCATGAGTCGTAGCTTAGACAGTAAGCTCAAAGATCAAGGATTTTTTAGGGACCAAAAATTTATGGTGTTACACTACCAGCCTTATAGAGGGTTGCATAGGTATGGGTATGAGTGCTGCTTGCAATCCTAATTGTTGTTTACTGAGTGTTAATTGAACCTTCTGAGCCTATGTCGATGGTGGTTTATGAATAACTCGATTAGGTATTGTTTGATTAGACTACCTGGTTGCTCGTATTGTTATTATTATTATTATTATTATTATTACTATTATGGCTAGTTTGTGATAGATTTATTAATAATCCGATATTAAGATTCAAAGTATGTTTCTAATTTCTTTCTTTATTGTTGCTTTATTATGGATAATTATTTCATGATTAGACGTATAGATTAATGACTTATGATTGTACTAGTTCTTACTATAATTATGAGGTCTTAAGATTTTAGTGACACTGATCTAGGTTATACCTTGAGTTAGCTTTGCCATGTATTTATCTATAGGTACATCTCTCTCTCTATATATCTATAGTTTGGAATTACCTTATATCTCTTCCTTCCTTTATTCCTATTATACATCCATTCCTTGGACTTGTATACATATGTATATATATATATATATTTTTTCTTTATTATTATATTGGTCAGTGATATTTGGTATAACACCTAGATTTCTGAGTATGGCTAGAATAGGATAGTTCATCTGTACTATCTTCTTAGATTTACTATGTAGTATTATGGATATTTGGGTGTAGTTTACATTCTTTCTTATATTTTATGTATATTTGCATTAACTTTGGAGATCAATCATTAGTTTCCTATTGAGTACAACATGTTTGATACTAATACTATACTTTTATAACCCACAGATCATAGTATGGGTTATCATCATTGTTATGTATGTCATGCAGAGAAACTATAGTTCGGATATATAGGGTAAGCTCCTGGTATTTGGACTATTACTTTCTTCCCTCTTATGTACTAGACTAATCTTTATATTGTATTCAGAGATAGGTTGTATCAGTACATTCTTTTGGTACCTCATGTTGTAGTCTTATTATGTTAGAAGCTCTTGTATTGATTCCACCAGGTTTTAGGACTATCTTATGTACTTCAACCTCTTTACTTTACTTATTCTACATTCTTTTTTTTTCTCTTGGAAGTCCATTACTAGTAGTTTTGGGCTATAGGTTGGCTTGTGTACTAGTGGGTTATAGTAGGCGCTATCATGACCTAGAAAATTTGGTTATGACAAATTGGTATTAGAGTCTAGATTTATTGATGTATTGGTAAAAGAGCTAAGTATCTGGTATAGTCCAGTGGATCAAGGCAGAGACATTTGTAAGCTATCTTTGAAAAGTTATAGGGATTCTTAGGAAATTCTATTCATGAATTTTTATCATGTGTTCGTGTCTTTATGAGCCTCAAGTATGTTCCTTGACTCTATTTTATCCCAAATGGATGTTGTGAGGTTGTTGATAAATGCAGACAGGACTTCAGGATGCATTTCCAGAGTTTTAGCATAGCTTTGGACTAGGGCTTTAAAGATGAATGTCAAAGATCTTCAGTGTCAGCCAGAGGATTTGGGGCCAAATCAAGCTCCGTTGGGGTTTATAAGTTCTTCTTCCCTTTGAGGGTCAGCATTAGTAACGCCAATTCTTTTTAGTGAATCCCTCATAGCTAGGGATGACATTTATTTTATTAAGAAGTTATCAGGCTAGAGTTAGGTTTATTGGTGTTTATCATGGTTATTTGTCAGTTTCTAAGTACAAAATTGGATTTCTTGAGTGGGTCAGGCATATTCCTATGCTATATCTTTCAGAGCATGACATAGTGTATGGATTTTCTAGAGGATTAGTATTTCTACTTTGTTTAGCATTGAAGCATTTAATAAAAGCTAGGTCTTCTTTCTTTCAAGTTGTTGACCATGTATTAGGGTATACGGAGGTGGCAGTATGAGACCATGTTATTAATTTGGTTCTATTGGTATTCTATTCAGGAGTGAGGATCTTCCCGGTAGAGGGTAGCTTCCCTTACAGCCTATTAGTTTTATGTAGGTAGTTTGGACTATAGGTTATTCTCAGGTTAGTCGTGGTGGTCATAGTAGACAGAGTTCCCATCATACCTTTTAGAGTATTCGGTATGGATCTTTAGGCCATGATGATTATTTTAGATCAGCAAGGGTAGTATCTCAAAGTATTCCAGGAGCTTGGTTTGGTTGTGGCAAGATGGACATTGGTCTAGAGAGTGCCCTAAATACGAGTTTATTATCTAGCCAGAGTTAGCATGTATTCCTCACTAACTTAGAGTTCCTAAGTTGTATTATAATTACAAAGAGAATAGTTATTATAGTAAAGAGTGCCCTCGATATAAGTTGGTCAGCTAGTTGGGGTCAACTCATGTTTCTTGCCAGCCTAGGGATTTAGGGGTTTGATACGATTGTAAAGAGATTATCCACTGGTCCAGAGAGTGTCCTCGACGTGGGATTATTGGTCATTCAGCTTATTCAAATTAGTATCATGGTGTTGTGGCACCGTCTATTGGGGGGAGTGCGCTTAGTGCCTTAGTTGATAATTTAGTCTGTCAGATTGTGTTTGGACCTGTTCATATTTGTTCTCACTCATACATGTTAGGCATGTGACTTTAGGTTTTACCATGATAGTTATGCCTTTTTATTTACTTCCCTTACCTTTTTATTTATGTGTATTAGGGTTCTCGTACCCATTAATGATTGTATTCCTAGGTAGCATTATATCAATTATTGCGTGCCTTGATATAAAGTTAATGATTATATGACTACCCAATAGATGATTTCTTTTAGTAGTGGATAGAGTAGATTTGTATTGATATTTTATTTACGGGTGTAGCATTTGGGTTTGAGTCCCATTTACCTTGGCATATTGGTCTTCTTTTGGTCCTAAAGTGGTACTTATTATTGATGTTCATGTTTGGTACCATTTACACTCTATACTGATATGTTTATTATTGTTATTATTATTATCATTGATTGATCTTTATCTATCCTCGACTTGTAGATGGTTAGTCTAGCATTATCTAGTAAGAATTTCCTTCTTTGTGATTCTTATTCGTTGGCTTAGCAGCTAGCTTAGTTGGATATTTCTCTCTTATAGTGAGGTGAGGTTGGTTATTTTCCGCTTTGGTTGGGAATGATAGACCGATTTTTGAGTGAATTGTAGCAGAGAAAGTAAGTTAGCCTTTAATGATTTTGTTATGGTTCTAGAGTTGGCAATTTGATGATATTGCCCGTTCTTGAGTTTGAGATTGATGGACTTGTCTTGAGGGTTGGGGAGTTTCTAAAATTGGCTATCCCTCTCTATGTAGCTCATTTGTTAGGTTGACTATTTTGGGGTAAATTCTTTTATTTTGGCTAGTTCATCGCCAGATAGTGGTTTTGATGTTGATGTTGAGAAGTCTTGGATTTGTCATTCTAGTTTGTTGGGTTCGTCTCCTGGTGGTGATTTGCTTTTGGTAATGGTATAGAGTTGGATACTTTATTCTTATCGTGGTGTGGTTTTTTTTCTAGGTAAAGTTAGAGAGCTGGACATAGGTAATCTTTCATGTGACCACTTCTTAAGTTGGTAAATTGGAGATTCATTATCTTGAGTTGCTTGGTTCATTTTTGGTAGTGGTCTCAACCTTTGCATTGGTTTCAAGATTGGTACTTTCTTCCTCAACAATGAGATTTTATGGATTAATCGAATTAAGTTTGTTCTGCTTAGGGGTGGATTTAGGAAATCCTTATTTCAGAATTTGTTAAGCCTAACACAACTTAGTTAAGTGCTTTTCCTTAGTGGTATACGCCTTTGTCTATTCATTTTTGAGATAAAGTATTGAATTGATTAGTTTTTTGCTAAGGTTGTATTTCTTCAAAGTTGCTAGAATTTTGGTTATCTCTAGTGCGGTTTGTAGCCTTGGTAAGTTCTTAAGTACGCCTTGGTCGTTAGTGCCCTCTAGTGGATATGGAGTTAGTTGTTTGTGTTTTCAGCTGGTGATTTATCTTTCATCATGATTTTATTCTATGACTATATTTCGTGCCCTCTAGTTGATATAGAGTTGGTTGGTTGCATTTTTAGCTGGTGGTTATGCTCTGTTGTGATTTTTTTCTTCAACTATGTTTCAATTATGGCTTGGCATAATTCGATTAGGATATATTGAATTCAGATAGTAAGGTCGATGTGAGTTTTTGGCCTTAGTTCAGGCTTGTTGGCTTGGTTTTAGATTTGACGCCTTAGAATTGCAATTTGGAAGTTATGATAGATCTAGGGGTGTGGATTCTTACCGATCTTCAGGTTAGGTTTAGGTAGTTGAGGTTGAGCAGTTCAGCCTTGGAGCCAAGAATTTAGTTTAGAGTTGTAGATCTTGGATGTAACCTTTGTTTTTAGATTTTCCTCGATTGGTATTTCATCTATGGGTTGGCTATCAGACTCCATGATTACCTATTTGGTCTTCTTTAGTTCAGATGGATTATAGGTTTTTAGATGATAGTTTGTGAACACAATATTGGTTTCTTCAGATTTAACCTTGGGTTTTCAGTTTCTGTTGGGATTTTTGGACGATCTACTGAACATGAGTAGTATGCTTGAGTTGGATTTAACTCAATTTTATTCTCAATTGGTGGGACATCCTAGAATGGATTGTTCAGTGGTGAGTGGTTGCATTTCAGACTCTTGGCTGCCATTTTTGAGAATTACCCACACTAATTATAACATCGGCTTAGATTGCAAACCTTAGTTATCTATGTTTATGTTCCCAAGTAGCACCTTATGGGATTATTCTCATGTTTCCAATATGGAATTTCAGTGAATCAGCTCCAGTTCTTCGAGGTTGGTGGGATGGAACTTTACGGATAAGACTCGGGTGACTTTCTGCTTGGATTGGAGTGGATAATAGGTTTGAAAAAGAAAAAGAAGATTATATTTGGATTTGGAGTTAGTTGCATGACTCATGTCTTGGTTTGTAATTGACTTGGATGTGTTCTCGCTTGATTATGTAGGTATTGGTGCGGTATCAGTTTGTCTTGGTTTGGATTTGCATGCATCAGCCTTTCTAGGCCTAGTTGGTAGCCTATCGGTGGTTGAGTGAGTTTGGTTGTTGAGGAGGAAACAAGTGAAGTTTGTTTATAAAGGGATACTTGTGGAAAAATCCCTTAGCAGTGTTGTCTCTTTTGGAGGTTATCTAGGGAGTGTTGCTTGGAGCATATGAGCCTAGTATCTCATCCTTTCGAGTGTTTGAGATCTTTCTATCCTTTAACTTTTGTAGACAAAAGTCCTTTTAGTAGTGTATATAATTTCCTCAATTTTCATGCATTGCTGACATTTTAAGCCATCCCACAGCGGCTATAGGTTATTTATGACTTAACGGAACTATCGGTTCAGTGATTGGACAGTTCATTTGGATTTCAGGCTTATTTCCCTATTTTAAAGTTTTTACTATTTAGGATTTGGTCTTGGACCAACACTCCTTGTAGATGACCTCGCATGAGAATTCTTACAGCGTCATTAGCCCCGAAACATTGATTTTAGGCTAAGGGGACCTTTGGTTTAGGTCTTGAGGCTTTCAGACTCATTTTGAGTTATTGGGTTGATTATATGAAAGATGGAACTATAGGTGTGGGCCCCATATTTAGTCGAAACTATCTCGGGTAAAAATTTTTATGGTTCCATTGATTCCGAAATATCAAATTTGGTATAATAACCTATTTTATTTGTGAACACAGGATTTCGAACGAATCTCGAACACTTGTTTGAAGTCCATTCCAAACTTAGCAAAATCTGGTGCATTGAGTTACTAATAAGACCGCATAAGCGATAGACTAATCACTTTCTCGATCATCACACACACGATAATATATCGCTTAAGCGATACTAGCCATTTGGTTAGTAATTGTGTATGCGGTAATCTAAGTCACATAAGCGATAGCCGCCCCTCCTCTGCCAGATCGCATAAACAATATTAGGGTCACATAAGTGAATCTCATATAAGTGACAGGGTAGTCTCTGAAGCGACACCTGACATTATTTAGCCCTTTTTGCCCACCATTTTTACACCAAGTTGAGAGCTCAATGAGAGGGAAAAATGCGGAATCATCCAAATAAGTTGGGGTAAGCTAGTCTAACTCTTTTTGGACATTTCCCATCAGTTTTTCCTTCGATTTCCATCCAAATTAATGGTAAAATTCTTAGAAATTAAGGGCTTAATTCCTAAAATTTAAGGGTTGACTTGGTTCCCAATTAATGCTTCATTTGTGCTCACCTTTTGGTCATACATTCCTTGTCCTTTGAGGGACCTCATGACCAGTTCAATTTTGAATTCTATTTGCGGGCCCCGTAGGTCTATTCTTGACTCAAAATTTAATTCAACCCAAAATATAATAATATAGGTTTTATTTTACTCCTAATGAAGCATAGATTACAATTTTGATAGCGTGGCGACATTTTGGGATTGTGGAGTGAAGACGGACGATTTGTAAATAATTTAAGGATTTGCGGTTTGGCATCGAGGTAAGCTTCTATCTACTTTTTTTCAATGAGTTGGTGTATTTTATATCTTGCATGTTAAATAATAATGTTAAGATTTAATTATGGGTAGAACACCGTGACTTAGCCTACATTATTGATTTTGGGGATAAGATGGGTGAATTGACCCTTAAGGTGAAATACATATTATACTTCAATGATTTTATTGCCTTCTTCATAGATAGATATGGGAATAGTGGTATGTCTATGGTGTTGTGATAGATATGGGATTCGTAGTATGATTGAGGATTGTGTTATATTTAGGATGTGATTTAGGTATTGGAAGCATGGATGGTATGATTAATCTTATTTGGACCGTTTAGAATACCTTAGACCTGTAATTTAAGTGAGATTGTTACCTTAGGTCTAATTATGTATATCTAACTTTAGAAGTAAATGTAAATACTTTAGCCTAGTTTGGGGTAGAAGCTTGTCTAGAAATGTATTTTGAAGATTAGAAGTAGGCCTCTCTAGCCCACCTTAGGCCAAGACTTGTGTTATCCTTATAGACTTACTTATGCATGATATGCCCTTATTAATATTTGGTTTGGAGCTTATATATCTGATGAGTATGTTAGTAGGATATTGATAGATTAATGATAATTCCAGATATGCTTAATGGTATAACTTATAGATGTGATTATTGTTATGGATTCTGGATATGGCTAGTAATATGACTTATGGTTAAAATTCTTGGTTCGATGCATAGATATGAGTAAAGAGATGGTTCATAGTCTGGTTTTATTGGCATAGTCTATTGAGTTTGTTTGCATGTTGGATATCGTGGAGACTGATGAACCATTAGTATAAGGTTACTACGTTACTCGGTGCATTGTGATGATTTTTCCCCATATTATGATGTTATGGTTCTGTCATATGGATTTATATACTGTCGGGCCCGAAGCCGTATTTATGATATTGGTTGAATTCTGAGAAGTGGTTTATCCTTGTGAAAGATGTGGCCTTAGTTTGTAGACGTTCTGATGTTTATTATCGTGTTATTTGGATACTGGTGAAGGCATGCATAGTTCAGTACATTCATGATCACTAAAACGGTAAATGGTACTATCCTAACTAAAATATGATTTTCTACTCTTTTTCTTGAAAATGAATTTATCACCACTTTTTACTTTTAAAACGGATTTCTTCATAAAGGAAATCATACCATCTTAGTGAATAACCTATGTCCTTTGATATTTAATAAAAATGAGATTTTAAAGATTTGGGTCCATGAATTTACTATTATTATTTACCATGGTTGATAGAGATTCCAACCCTTTCTACACGCCTATGATGATTTAGTCCTTGAGTTTACCCCAGGCAATGGACTTACGGACTTACACTCTCTTAGACACGGTTCTAGCCGTGCATATATATATATATATATATTCACAAATGTATTACTAATATTGGATTTGATGATGTTGATGATGAGTTATGGATCAAAGTCCGACAATTAATGATGATGTTGATCATATGAGTTTCGGTTCAAGTTCGACGTTTGATGATAATATTGATGATATGAGGTTATACACTTGGTTACATTATGATACTTGGATCAGTTCTGGTGTTGTGGTTTTTGTTTGCATTCATCTTTGCATGCACATTGCCTATCACCAGGATTGCATATATCTATCAGCCTTATGGAGGGTTGCATAGGTATAAGTATGAGTGTTGCTTGCAGTACTGACTGTTGTTTTCTGAGTGTTGATTGAACCTTCTAAGCCTATGTCAGTGGTGGTTTATGAAAGGCTCGGTTAGGTATTATTTGTTCTAACTAGCCAATTGCTCGTATTGTTATTGGTATTATTATTATTATTATTATTGTCACTATTATGGATAGTTCATGACAGAATTGTTAATGATCCAGTAGTGAGATTCGAGGTATGTTTTTGATTCCTTTCTTTATGGTTTCTTTATTATGGATAATTATTTCATGATTAGTCGTACGGATTAGCAACCCTAATCAAGGTAGTACTAGTTCTTACTATGATTATGAGGTCTTAAGATGTCAGTGATACCAATCAAGGTTATACCTTGAGTTAGCTTTGCCATGTATTTATCTATAGGTATATATATATGCAGTTATGGAATTACCGTATATCCCTTCCTTCCTTTACTCCCATTGTATATACATTCTTTGGCCTTGTATACATGTGTATATATATCCTTCTTCTGTCCTTTATTCTTATATTGGTTAGTGATATATGGTATAGTGCCTAGATTCCTAAGTATGGCTAGGCTAGGATAGTTCATGGTTACTGTCTCCTTAGCTTTACTATGTAGTATTCTGGATATTTTGGTGTAGTTTACATTCTCTCTTGCATGTTATGTATATTTGCATTATCCTTAAAGCTTAGTCGACAGTTGTCTACTGAGTACCATGTGTTTGGTACTCATACTACACTTCTGCAGCCTTCAAATCATAGTATGGGTTATCACCGTTGGTGTGTGCGTCATGCGGAGCAGCTATGGTTCGAAGACATAGGGTTAGCTCCTGGCGTTCGAAGATTACTTTCCTCCCTCTTATATACTAGACTAATCTCTATGTTGTTTTCAAAGATGGGTTGTATCAGTATATTCTTTTCGTACTTCATATTGTAGTCTTATTATGTTAGAAGCTCTTATACTGATTCCACCAGGTTTTGGGACTATCTTATGTATTTCAATCCTTTTGCTTTACTTATTTCACATTCTTTCTTCTTCTCTCTTGGTAGTCTGTTACTAGTAGGTCTGGACTACGGATTATCTTAACTACTGGTGGGTTATAGGAGGCGCTATCATGACCTGAGAAATCGGGTCGTGACATTGGATTCCACCTTGACATGTATGTATAAGTCTAATATACCAAGTAATTCTTAATGAGAAAGAGTTTAACTCATTAAACAATAATCTAGATACAGTCTTTTTCATATATTTCATTTATTAACGCGATGCACATGTGCAACACACGTACACTAAACTAGTTATAATATAAATAAGAGGAAATGTTTGCGGAGCTTAACGTCAAGTTTTCAAGGTGACTACTAAGCTCCTTGAAGTCTCACTTATTACTTTTGAGGACTTTTCAAAATGACAACTAAGCTCCGGATAGTCCCACTTATTATCGTTTGAGGATTTTCAAAAATGACAACTAAGCTCCTCAAAGTCCCACTTATTACTATTTGTGGAATTTTCCAGAATTGTTTAAAATTTATGTTAAAAAATACTATAGATTATAATAATTAATTTTATAATATTTAATGGGCATAATAAAAAAGGGAATGTTTGAGGAACATAGGGTCAAATTTCCCAAATGACAATTCAGCTCCTCAAAGTCTCACTTTTTACTATTTGAGGAGTATAAAAAATGACAACTAAGCTTCTCAAAGTCCCACTTATTACTAGTTGTGTACTTCTCCATAATTACTTATATTTATTTAAAATTTATGTTTAAGAAATATTATAAATTACAATAATTATTTTTAAAATATCTAAAGGGCATGATAAAAAATAATTGATTCTCAAAATTCTATAGCTGCCGCACAAATTTAGGACATTTATCTGAAAATAATATAAAAAGTTCTATAAATCACAATAATTAAAATTTAAAATAATTAAAAGACATATAAATATGAGAATGAAAGGAACTTAGGTCAACTTTCAAAAATTAAAAATAAGCTCCTTAAAGTCCCACTAATTACTATCTGTGGAGTGAGAGGAGCTTAGGGTCAAGTTTAAAAAAAGTCCCACTTGACCAGAGGGGAGGCTGAGTTAGCAGCTAGTTTTTTCGGACTAGGAAGAAAGGATCACGTTAGGAATAATCTGAGTTTTGAATCCATAAATAATTGCTAATATAAAGGTAATCATGTCGCATATTTAACACATAAACGGGTCTTTGTCAATAGGTCTTTGTCAATTAAAAGGACAAAAGTTGATTAAAAAATACTATTTGAGGAGCTTAGGATCAGAGTACGAAATGACCATTTTGCCTCCCACTTCTCCAGAATTACTTATATTTAGTTAAATTTTATGTAAAAAAAAATGAATCATGATGATTAATTTTAAAATAGTTAAAAGACATAATTAAAAAAACCGACTGATTTTCTAAATTCTATTGGTGTTGCATAAATTGGAACAATTATTTAAAGTGATATAAAAAATGCTATAAATTACAATAATTAATAATTTTTTGACCGACTCTCGAAATTCTATCACAGTTACATAATTGGGACATAAGAAGTAACATATATTATTTTAAAATAACCTAAAAAGTATAATAAATTACAATAATTAACGATACAAAATATTTAATAAGTGTGTACATAAAGTAGCTTAGGGTCGAAAAGCAAATTGATTCATTCGCCCTTCCATTTTTATTTTGTGGCTATATATAAAGTAGTAAGTATTAGTGAAATTCAATTCATGTAATTTGACAACAAAAAATCGATAAATTCTTTTCATTATTAATTGCACATACTTTTTAAGATTCGTGCCTTTCAAAGATGTACAAAGAGAATTTATTTTCATTCAACATGGTGTTTCTCGGGCAATTGAGCTAGAAGTAACAAAAGAGTTTGAAAATGAGGTGTAGGTGACTCAAGTTTTAATAATTGAGTGTAGGTGACAATTACTTTATTAGTGATTAAGAAAGTTGGAAAAGTTTGAAATAGTCCACAAGTTTTTTAATTTACACTTTGATCTAAATGTTGACCTAATATAACTAGAAACGGAGGGAATAAAAATGCATGTTTTCTCTCTCTTCTCATTATTGTTGTTTTCTCTCTCTTTATAATTTTTGTTGTTCATTTTTATTGCTACTTTGTTCATCATCTTCTAGTTTATTATCATCATCTCTTTCTTCATTATCATCATCATCATCATCATCATCTTCTAGTTTATTATCATCATCTCTTTCTTCATTATCATCATCTTCATCATCTTCTTCTTCTTGTTTACCATTGCTATTGTTGTTACCACTACTGTTGCTACTTGACCAATTTTTTTAGGTCAAATTTAGTTTCGTACATCACTTTGGCATTAATTCATAGGCGACATTGGTAAGTAAAGTTATAATTTTTAGTTGAATTTCTCATCTGGGTACACTACTACTTCTGTTTTATAAACAATGGATAGAACCCGAACATGAACCTAACAAAAAATTCATCTATTTGAACAAATGACTCATCTATCGCAATAGATGAGTCATCTGTCGCAACAAAAGACTCATATATTAGATTTATGTTTATGGTTCTATAGTTCTATAACATGAATCGAACAGATAGGTCATCTGTTGTAACAGACGAGTTATCTATTGCAACAGAGCAGTCATCTGTTAACATAGATTGCTCACCTATTGCAATAGAACCTGAACTCGATTCCAATAGATGAGTCGTCTGTTGCAACAGGAACCTAATCTGTTGCAACAAGTTATTCATCTATTTCAACATATCACTCAACTATTAGAATCATCTTTAAAGGTTCTGTAGTACATCCCAACAGTTGATTCATCTGTCGTAGCAGATATATAATCTGTTGCAATATATGAGTCACCTGTTCTAACAGGTGACTCATCTGTTGGAATCAGCTTCAAGTTCTATAGTATTGTAAAATGAATTACCAATAGGTGATTCATCTGTTTCAATATATAACTAACTTATTGCAATATATTATTCACCAGTTGCAATATATTACTCATCTATTGGGATTCATGTTACGGCACTATGAAATCATTATTAATTTCATTATGATGTCATTATTAACTTTTTTAACAAATGTCTTTATTTAGGTACCACTAATGGAGGGATTAATAGCAATAGGGGTGGATTGTCACGGTGAATGGATTGAGAAGAACAATCGATATGTATAGTATTAGGAGGGTGAAATGCTAAAGGTGATAGCTATGACAGTCCAAAGTGATGTTTCGTATGATGATTTTGTGAACTTAATCATTTGCTATTATGAACCAAATTTTCAACCGAAAAAACTCGCTATTAGCTACATGTATAGCTCCTTTGAAAAACAGAGGGTACTATCTTTTAAGATAACCAATCAGGTTCAGTTGTATTGTTATCTTAATGATTCAGCTAGGCCGATGTTAAGGGTGTATGTGGTTGAAAATCTGAAAGCAAATGAGAACCAGAATGTAGAAGAACAACAACAAGAAGACATCTTTGATGATAAGATGGATGATCTGGACATGAATATTTTAGATGATGATTAAACACCTACGCTCGTTGTTGTAAGCAATACGGTGGGCAGTTCTTGTCAATCAACACAGTTGGGCAATCGTCTAGATAAAGAGAGTGGATTTTACAAGGGAATGTCATTCAAGGATAAGAAAGAACTATCTATTTCTTTGTTTATTGCTTGCTTGAAAAAAGATTCAGACTAAAGAAGGTGATTAATTCGAGCAAAGTATTTTCCTTCAAATGTGTCAATTCAAACTGCAAGTGGTGGTTCAGGGCTATGAAATACTTAAGTTCTTACAGATTCATCATCAATGTTTATGAAAAGTATCACATATGTGGTTCAGAGCATATTATGGTCCAAAATCCTCATGCCACGGTAGAGTTCCTCGGTCAATATTTTCAGAATAGATTCCCCAATGGCAAAGGCCCTTCTATAAGTGATATGGATAATCAACTCCTTACAGAATTAGGTGTTACAGTCAATTATTGGAAGATATATTACAGTCAATTATTAGAAGATATATATGGCCATGGGGATTGCCAAGGACTTGCTCAAGGGGACATATGATCACGGGTTAGCAGAGCTCTATGCGTACCATTACATGCTTGAGTCCACAAATCCCAAAATAAAGATGGCGCTGTATATTAATGAAAATGAAAGGTTCAAGTACTTTTTTGTATCCTATGGTGCTTGTATTCATAGTTTTAAACATTGTGAAAAGTCATAGTCATCGATGGGACTTTATTGAGGAGCAAGTATAATGAATTTTTGCTAGCAGCGGTGCCACAGGATGCAAAAAGGTACATCTTTTATGTCACTTTTTGTGTAGCGAACAAGGAATGTGATGCCTCATGTGGATATTTTTTTGAACAAATGTGAAGATGCATCAAAGATACCAAAGATTTGTGCTTTAGTATGGATAGGCATCCAAGTATTCCAAAGATGGGTCCAATTTTCTACACTTCAGCTCACTTTGGTTGTTGCATGAGGCATCTTGGATATAATATTCGAAACAACTTTCATATCGATAGGGCCATGAACCTTTTTATAGAGAAGCTAAAACTTATAATAGAGATAAGTTTCTTGACCATTTCAATCAAATAATGGATGTGTATCCCAAGGCATCCGAACATCTCATATGTTTCGATTTGAGCAATGGAGCTGGGCATTTTGTCCAGAAAATAAGTACATTCTTATGAATTTAATGTCTTGTTTGAGTTACAAGTTTAGTATGATGTTGTACTAAGTGGTTCTTTTGTATATGTATAATATGATGATGTCAAACATAGTTGAATTAGTGAATTCATTGTTTGGTGTTGAAAGAGAATTCCCATCGTGGCACCATTTGATGAAATAAACAAGAAGTATGGCGAATTATTTCACAAAAGGCATGTGCAGTTCGCGAAC
>NC_061119.1:64162884-64224171 GCF_002878395.1 Capsicum annuum | reverse complement strand
GAAAGTACTTCCATGTGATATGAAATCCTTTCCATGCAATACATTGTTGATAACCATGCTTAGTATGAGATCCCTACTTATGATATTATAAATTATGGATTCTACTCTTATGATCAAGTCAGTCATGTGTGTCAGTTTTCTTCCATCGAGTACTGGGGGTACTTGTACCCAAAAAATATAGTTGTATGCCTAGAGCCATGTCATGTTTTCATGATACTCTCAGTCAAGCCATGATCTATAAAATTCAGTCAGTCATGTAACTCAGGAAAACTCAGAAATCTCAGTAATCTCAGTAGTCCAGTAATCTCAGTAATCTCAGCAACCTCAGTATTCACAGTCAATCTCAGTAACGTCAGTACTCTCAACCAGTCCTCAAAACTCAGTACATTCTATCAATCCTTGGAATCCAGTAAACTTAGTTTAGCTCTGCTAAACAATACCACTAGTATCAGTCTAGTTAATCAGTATCAGTTCAGCTAATCAGTTCAGCTTAGTTATTTAGTTCAGTGTCCTTCAGATGGGAGTAGAAGTTAGCACCGAGTGAACCCAAGGATGAGAACTCACCCGCCAGTTCAGGGTGTGATTCTTAGTAGCAATCCTTATGTTCTAGAACTACGTAGCCAGCGTAGGTTGAGACATCTTAACCCATCAGATTAGGGTTGATGAGGTGGCTTAACTTGTCAGTTTAGGGTTCCCACCGTTCTCATTGAGTACCCGCCAGATAAGGGTCACTCATAGCTATCCTTACCAGTGGCGTGGTATTGACACCCCTCCAGTCGGGGCAGAGATTGGACCCCAGTTTAGCCATAACGGCATACACGGGGTATGTCGGTTAAACACTATTTCCCATAGTTTTAGTTACAGATTTCAGAGCTGTCAGCTATAGCTATCCAGTCTCAGTAAAGAACTCAGATAGTTCTTCAGATTTCAGTATATTAGGACTATCAGATACAGTCAACTCAGAAATAGAATTGTACTCAGATAGTTTTCTTCAGATTTATGGACTGTCAGATACAGTCACTTATGCTATCAATCACAAAAGTTATCAGAACTCATGCTATCAGTATTCAGCTTTAGGACTGTCAGATATAGTCAATCAGGCCAGTTCTTCATAATTTAAACTGTCAAAAACAATCATTCCTTTATCAGTAATATAGTATCAGTCTCCCACTATTCAATAATACAGTATCAGATCCATCACTTATTAGTGATTTATATATCAATATCAGTAAACTCAGTCTTTCAGAATCTCATTATCAGTACACTGATGTTGTCAGTATTCAGACTCAGTAGTTAGTATCTCCACGAGTTTAGTTACAGTTACGTATCCATGTATGTACTTTCACATTCATATCAGCCAGTATTTTTCATATATATAACCCTTTGCATTTAGCCTACCTCACTCGTATACTCAGTATATTCAGACGTACTGATGCATTTGTGCTATGGTGCTTTCTCTTATGTTACACCATAAGTTCAGAGGCATGAGCTCCAAATCAGCAGTAGATTCCAAAATCAGCAGTCAGAGTTAGACGTGAGTCCTCATCCATCGAGGACATGATTATTTCATTTCTATTTCAGTTTTCACTTTATTTCAGTAGTTAGAGTTAGTTGGGGACATATTCCATCAACTCCTTATTTAGTTCAGTTAGACGCTTTCAGACTAAATGTCAGATTAGATGTTCAGAATTCAGTATTTATGTTTCTTTTTTGGTATTATTATACCATATTTTTCAAATATGTATCAGTATTGAACCTTATGGCCTTACAGTTCATGTTTCCACATATTTTATAAGATATTATGCAGTTTATATGTATAGATATCAGTTATGGGTTAGCTTGTGGTCCGTCAGGGTCATGAGCACCGTGTAGCATTTCGGTTCAGCGAATCGGGGTGTTATAAGATGTTCCATCTGTCGCAACATATTGGTCATGCTTTGGTTGAACACAATGCAGTCTGATGAAGTGTATTATTTTCTTCCAGCCAATGTCCATTTGTTGCAACACATGGGTAATCTGCTGAATATATTTTTTGTAGTCAGTCATATTTATTTTCTATTTTGTTACCTCTTTTTATTGATTCACAAGTTATTAAAAATATATTTTATAGAATAAATAATAAAATTTATTCCCCAATGATGAGTTAAATTATCAAATTCCAAAATCAAACAACACCATAAGTTAATTATTACAACGATTATGGTGCATTATATACATAGCACTTAGTTTTTCTTGACAGGCTCATAGTCCTTTAACATTCAAGATGGTTACCCATTGAGCCTCCGTAGTTTTGCACACTACTTCACAATGGGAACTGAAGATTAAAACTGTTTGACATTGATGGGGTAAGAAGAATAAGGTGCATGCAGATGGATAGATCTATTTTCATGCATGAGAGTTATGTGTTACTGATCAGGTTATCGTGACAACACACATAAGTATAATGATTTTGTGAATGCAACTTTTTACCTCTTAGGTATTGATTCTTCAAACAAGATCATGCATTTTATAGTTAAGTTTGATAGGTGCAAACAGTTAAGGCTGAAGGGTTCCAAGAAGGGGGTATTGATCCCCTATTACAATTTAATAATATTTTTTCTCATGTTTACGCATCAAGTTCTGAGAAAGGATCAATATTTTATGGCATTGTAGATATTCAATAGTGATTGGACTGATTTTAATGATGCAATGGACTTTAAAAAGGCCTTTGAAGCATCCCACAGCAACAAACAAGAATGAAAAACCAATAGAAATTCTCCTGGTCAAAATTTATATGGATGGGTTGCTTGGGGAGACTATTATATAGAAAATGGTGCTTAGGAAAATACCTGTGCGGGAAAGGGGAGGTGGAGAAGATGATATATCATCTCAGACCTTGTTCTAGAGAAAATACAGGACAGTATCTAAGGAACTTCTAGTCAATCTAACCAATGAAATTAACTTGAAAGATGAAAAAACTGAAAGATTTGCAAATGTGAAAGTGTGTCCTAAAATTAAAATTCGTCAGTCGTTGTTGAAAAGAAAAATGGTAAAGTAGACTGGAGCTAGACACTTTGCTAGGGAATTGCGACTAGCTAGTGTGACCTGAATGAAGGCCCACAAAGTGTAGGATTATAATTCTAAGGTAACAACTTGGTGAGCACTAAGGATTTGTAAGATTTTCAGTCAAGAATGAAACTTAAACCAACAAATCCTGAAGTAAAAATAAAGGAAGACAAGGCATTAATTTCTGAAGTCTAACTTGCAGCCCATGCCTTCTGTTTGTGGTTTTGATTAGGTCAATGGCAGTAGAAACAAATAGGTTTGAAGTAAGGCAGAAATCACATGTCTTATTATTTCCACTGCCTTTGACCTGACCAGAACCATAAGCAGAAAGCCTGGGATGCAAGTTTAACTTCAGAAATTTCCACCTTGGCTTGATCCCTTGGTTTCATTTCAGGAGTTGTTAGTTAAAGTTCCATTCTTGACTGACCATCTTATCTCCCTCAATGCTCGTAAAGCTGTAACCTTAGAGTTTTGATCCCACCCTTTGTGGGTCATCACTCAGTCCACGATAGCTAGTCGGAGTTCTCTAGTAAAGTGCACAACTCCAATCCACTTCACCATTTTTCTTTTCAAAATCGACTGATGGTTTTCATTTCTGGATACACTTTTATTTTTTCATCTCATTCTGTTTTTTCATTTTTTATGTCAATTTCATCGGCCAGATTCTCTACACATTACTTGCTAATATGTGTTTCTTCTTTAATAAGTTTTGAGTTGATATATGGTCTTTCAGCACCTCTTCTTTCCCTCGTAGATATTCTTCCAAGCACCTTCTGCTGTATAAGAATTACCCCAAGAAACCCAGCTATATAAATTTGGACTAAGACAATAACTATATTGATTTCCATTCTTGGGGGTAGTAGTGCGAGGCTTTGGAGGCCTTTCAAAAGTCCATTGAACCTTCAAAATTAGTCCAAACACTATTGAATCTTTACACTGCAACTAAAAACTTGGTCCCTTCTTCTAACTTGACACATAAACATTAGCAAAACCATTATTAAACCTTAATAGGGTAACGACACCACCTACTTGGTCCCTCGGCCTTATCAGTTTGAACCTATCAATCTTAACTATAAAATTTAATATCTTCTTTTAATGATTAATGCCTAATTGGTAAAAAACTTCATACATAAAATCTGTGTACTCTATGTATATTTTCACGATAACATGATCAGTAATACATACCTCCCACATATGAAGTTGTTCTATCTGCAAAAAGCTTATTCCTTCAAACCCATCTTTACTCTAGCCTTTTATGTTGGTCAGGCAAAAGTTGATCCACTTTCACTTTCTTTTCTTTGGGAGACATCTTTTATCTACAAACAAGAGAAAAACAAAAATAACATTACAATTTTTGCCTGCATAGTTTTAAAAAAGGGTAACACAAAATCCAATAAAGGGGTAACATAACAAAACCCATTTGTTTCAACAAGGGGACCATCTGCTGCAACAGGAAACCTATATATTGCAACAGGTGACCCATTAGTTGTCAGAAAATCAAATAAACCTTGCTACTGGTTTGATTTCTTCCAACAGGGTCAACAACATCAACAATAAAGAAACAAACAAGAAATAACCAACAAGGCTTCTTAAGTTCTCCCAACAGATGAGTTTTCTTGCATATTTTAATAAAAACAATGGTTTATTCATTCAAGACTTAAAATTCACCTTTCCTTTAATATTTTAAATAAATAGAATATGGGTAATAGGTAAATAAATAAAAATAACATATGTAAATAACTAATTTAAATAACATATAAAAAAGAAGATGAGAAGAAAAGAGCAATAGTGAACCATACCTATAATGTCAAAAAAGCAAAGAAATCAAAACACCCATTTCAGTCGAGAAAAGATATAGATTGGTTGAGATCCAAAAGGCTCCTCATGTAAAAGAGAAGAGTAAAGAGAGAAAAGAAATTAAAAAAGGAGATGGATGTCATTACCCTAAAGAGGAGAGAATGAGAAAGATAAGAGATGAATTAATTTATGGCTAAAGGAGAGATAATTCTATAGATGGGTTTTAAATATTCATTAATAACTTTGAGAGGCATGAGAAGATGGTGACATTTAAAAGACAAGATAAGACTACTCAAGGACGAGATTTTTGAGTTATCTAAGAAATATTTTTTACCGCCCTAGTATTTCATCCTTTTTATCTTGGATAGAAAATTGCTTTAAATAAAAAAATTCTAAAACATGTAAGTCATCTGTTGCAACAAATGTTAATTTCTGTTTAAAAGTTTTCTTCAGCTCAGTTATCTATTGTAAGAGATAATAACATCTATTTAAAAATTTACAATAGATAGATAATCTGTTGCAATAGTTTTATTTATCTATTTGATAATTTCCAACAGATAACTCATCTTTTGTAATAAGTTGAACATTTGTTTTAATACCATTTCAATTGAGTTCATAGGTTCAACTATAATTTTAATTGATTTAGCTAGAGGTAGGGATGAGCTCATAGGTCAACTACAGTTTCAATTAAGTCGTTGCTATTACATAATTGATATTGGTATTGTATTTATCCTAGACTGAGTTGTCCATCAATAAATCTGAGTTGAAATGATTTATATTAGCTTATTATTTAAAATACCTAAATTAATTTAGCTAGAACTAGGAAAGAGTTCACAAGGTCAACTATAGTTTTAATTGAGTCATTGCTATTACATGATTGATGTTGGTATTGCATTCCTCCTGACCTGAGTCGTCCATCAATCAATCTGAGTTGAAATAATTTATATTAGCTTATTATTTGAAATACCTAAATTGATTTATCTGGATCTAGGGATGAGTTCACAGGGTCAACTAAAGATTCAATTGAGTCGTTACTATTGCATGATTGATGTTGGTATTATGTTTCTCCAGACTTGAGTCTTCTATCGATCAATCTGAGTTAAAAAGATTCATATTAGATTATTATTTAAAATACCAAAATTGATTAAGCTCTATCTAGGGATGAGTTTATAGATTCAACTATAGTTTCAAATAAGTTATTGCTATTGCATGATTGGTGTTGGTATTGCGTTCCTCCTGACCTGAGTTGTCCATCGATCAATTTGAGTTTAAATAATTCATATTATCTTATTATTTGAAATACCTAAATTGATTTATCTATATCTAGGGATGAGTTCACAAGGTCAACTATAGTTTCAATTGAGTCTTTCTATTATATGATTGATGATGGTAATGTGTTCCTCCTGACTTGAGTCATCCATTAATCAATCTGAGTTGAAATGATTCATATTAACTTATTATTTGAAATACCTAAATTGATTTAGTAAGATCTAGGGATGAGTTTACAAGGTTAACTATAGTTTTAGTTGAGTATTGTATGATTGATATTGGTACTACAGTCCTCCTGACCTGAGTTGTCCATCGATCAATCCAAGTTAAAATGATTAATATTAGCTTATTATTTGAAATACCTAAATTGATTTAGTTAGATCTAGGTATGATTTCACAGGATCAACTATAGTTTCAATTGAGTCATTGCTATTGCATGATTGATGTTGGTATTGCATTCCTCCTGACTTGAGTCGTGCATCGATTAATTTGAGTTGAAACGATTCATATTAGCTTATTATTTGAAATATCTAAAATGATTTAGCTAGAACTAGGGATGAGTTCGCAGAGTCAACTACAATTTTAATTGAGTCATTGCTATTGCAAGATTGATATTGGTAAGTGAGTTGAACTTAATACAATTTATTATAATGAATTAGTTAAAATTTATCTCTTTTAAAAAATTAATTAATAGCACTTCGGACCAAATTAACATTTTCAAAACTTGTCATTCTCTATAATACAATCAACCAATACAAATCATCCATTTGCGGGAAAAATGTTTCATCATTTCAAATCTCGAGTTTTCGCTCTCTTTGTTTTTCTCTCAACAATACAAATAACAACTACTCAATTGCTCAACCCATCACAACAAATCAATTTTATTCCTATTTTCAACCATATAGTTGTTATTTTTGACTTTATTTTTGCTTTTATCCATCATTTTCTCTGTCTTCACAGTTAACAGAGTTCAAGAAGAGTTCTACATTTGTTATCTTTTCTAAAAATGAGGGCTTTTTAGTTAATGATAAAAAAAAAGACTTTTAGTTGTATGATCTTTGAGAATGGATTAACAATTTTGAGTTTTGATAATAAAATCATAGGAAGAACCCAATAAAACCATAGTTTTTGTTGGAGTGTTCTGTTGACTATCTTGGTATTGTTGGATAATGTTTGTGGTATTGTTGGTGGCTATTAGTGGTGGAATTGGTGTTGGTAGTATTGGCAATCTTCGCAGTGCCATTGGTGGTCTTGGTGCAATTGGTTTTGGTGTTGGTGGTGTTAGTGATATTGGTGGTGGTGGTGGTGGTATTGGTGGCATTGGCGATTTAAATTGATATTGGTGTTGTTATTTGCAGTTTGGTGGTGGTGTTGGAGGTGTTGGTGACATTAGTGTTGGTATTGGTGGTCTTAGTGTTGGTATTGGTGGCATTAGTGATTTTAATTGGTGTTGGTATTAGTATTAGTATTTTAGTGGTGGTGTTGGTGGTCTTGGTGGTGGTGGTATTGGTGGCATTGGTGTTGGTGTTGGTGTTGGTTTGGTATTAGGGGCATTGGTGGTGGTGTTGGTGGTATTGGTGAAGGTGGTGGTGGTGGCGTTGGTGTTGGTGTTGGTGGTGGTATTGGTATTAGGGGCATGGTAGTGGTGTTGATGGAATTAGTGGTGTTGGTATTGGTGTTGGTATTTGTATTGGTGGTGTTTGTGGTGGCTATTGGTGGTGTTTGTGGTGGCTATTGGTGGTTGTGTTGGTATTGGTGGTGGTTTTAGTGGTGTTGGTGTTGGTGGTCCATCTGTTGCAAAAGGTGGAATAATTGTTGGGAGATATTAAAATAGGTTTTCAAACAGATTCCCCATCCGTTGCAATAAATGATTGAGTTGTTGACATAAAACAAACCAGTAGTAAGAATGTTTTAATCTCATCCATCAGGTTGTTCATCAATTGCAACAGGTTATTAATCTATCGTGATAGATGATTCATCTATTCCAACTGATGGGTTATCTGTGGGATTTTTTTTGTAATGTGGCGTATTAAAATTTATTGCAATTTGTCTTATCTTTTCTTAAAATTTATGTAGACATCAATTGTAATGTAGTTTTCGTTTTTCTATTGTTTGTAGGTAAAACATGTCTCCCAAAAGAAAAGAAAGTGAAAGTGGATCAACTTTTGACCACCAAATAAAAAAGGCTACAGTACAGATGGATTCAGAGAAGCTTCCTGAACAATCACAGTAAGGAAAATGTGAAGCTGATGAAAGATATGAAAACAATATTGAGAGAGGTGGAGAAAGATCTGTAAAGGGTGATGAGGGAAATAGAAGTGAGGAGAAATAAGAAAGAAGGAAGTAGAAAGTGAGAAAGAGGATGATGATCAAGATGATGATAATGCATCATCAATGGGACGTGAATTAAGAACGAAATCCCAGTATGATCCTATCAAAACTATTAGTATTGATAGGTTTCAAGTTGAGATGCCGATAGATAACTTTACAGATTTAACTGGTGATTTTGTACTTAAATCTTAGTTGGGGAAACAGTTTGATGATTTTTGGAAAATAATGAAGGAGGAAAAAATAGACGAACATTTTAAGAAGAGTTACTTTGGACACTTTCTTGAGCTGCTTGAGGACAACAATGCCTGTTTCCAAATGAGCATGGTATATGGTCCTTTCAAGCGCAGGATAAAGTATGTAGGGGATGATAAAGATTAGAAGGAGGAGGGCAAAAAGATAGATGAAATATGGATCAACTATTGTGGCATGCCGATTTGTTTTGACATGAAAGAGTTTGCCATAATGACAGGTTTGAGAAGCAATCCTCCAAAAAAACCTCTTATCAAGGAAACACCTTGCAAAAAGTCCAAGGCAAGCAGGACAGCCAAACCACCACCATCAAATAAAGGGAAGGCATTATCCAAGAGACCACCCACCAAAACCAACAAACGCAAGGAAAAAATAGATGTGTTATTGGACATTGTTGGACATGGATATAGAGCCACGATGTTGATAGAAAATCTCAAGGATAAAACCATACCAAAGAAGTACAAGGAGCAATTGTTCTTAGTTTGGTTTGCTCATTTTGTTATATTGGCAAGAGACATAGACAAAGTCATAGAAGATGATTTGCTGGATCTTGCTGAGGATTTTGAGAAATTCAACAAATATTCCTGGTGATATGACAACTACAAGTTAACTGTCAAATATTTATTGACAAAGCTATCTCCAAAGACAATCACATAATATGGCTTTCCTTGGTCTTTCATGGTAAATTTAATCACTATTTATTTACTCTTCCATTAATTTATATTGAATAATTATTATGACTTTTTTTTGCTTGCTTCCTGTTCAAATTTTTTAGGGTTGGGCAATTAAAGTCATTCTTCCCCTCCAAAAGGAGGTCAAAGATTACTCGAATAAGGTTTCTCATTTAAGGATCCTTAGGTGGTTGGCTGCAAAGAGCAACACAAGAATTAAGGACGTTGATCTTTTTAACCCTCCGGATGATGCAATAACTCTTCTTTTAAGTAAAATGTAACGCTCCGAGATCCCATTCCGAGATGTCACACGGTGCTTATGACCCTACAGGACCACAAACTAACCCTTTACTAATATTTGTACATGTACATTGCATAATATCTAAAATAAATACGAAAACTAGCCATAAGGTTCAACATATCTATGAATACTCATAATACAGAAAATTGAATACCAATACATCCGTCTGAAAGACCTCTAAACTGTCTGAACTGTGGAGTTGATGGGACATGTCACCAACTAACTTCGTCAACTAAAAATAAACAAAGTCTGAAACAATAATAGTAAACTAAGGTTCGTCCTCGAAAGAAGAGGACTCATTGCTACTGCTGCTGACTGGGACTGAACTACTGAGGATACTCTGGATCCTGTGCCTCTGAACCTATGGTGTCAAATAAAACACCATAGCATAAATGCGTCAGTACAGGAATGTACTGAATATGTCCTGTACTGAATATGTAGATGGGGTAGGCTAATGTAAGGGCTCATGCATGCACAATATCTAAATTGAATAATCTTGAAAATGCCGCATGAGGACATACATGAATGCACAGACCATAAACACAATCATCGCAACTCTAGATACTAAAACTCGGATACCACTTTACTGCGGACTGAACTCACTACTAAAACTGAGATACTGAATCACTGACTTATCTGATGCTGATAACTAAGGATCTGGATGTACTTATATCAAGGACTAAACTCTGAGCTTACTATTTTTGACTGACAGAATTAGAGATCAAATTTTCTAACAGATTATTCTGGAGCAATTCTCAATGATAAAAAGTATGATCATGTCCGAATCTTACAACATTAATACTTAATAGAATCTGATATGGAGATCAAGCCTATCTGGCGGTAGATATCTAGATATGATAATAAGAATACTCCACATAATCTGAGACTGAGATCAATCCTCTCTGACGGGGGATCTCTAGATATGATAATAAGCATCTGTATATGAGACCAAGCCTATCTAATGGGATAGTCCATGAATCAATGGAACTATCTGAGTTTCTCACTAAGATAGATGACTGTACCATACAGTCCTGATTTCTGAAGATCGCTACTGAAATTGCAACTGTGGGAAGTAGTTACTTAACCAATATGCCCCAAACTACCGCAGATGGGGTCCAACCAGTGACCCCAGCTAGAAGGGTGTCAATACCGTGCTATAGGTAAAGACCTCTCTGGTCAAGCCTCTCTGACGGGATGACCCTCGCAGGAAGTCGGCCTGAGGCAATATAATAGTCAAACTTCTCTGACGGTGGCAGCCTCTACTGATGAGAGACTCCTGCATCCTGCGCTGGCTATGTAGTTCTGGAGTTCAGGGATTGCTTCTAACGACTTGGCCTCTCTGATGGGAGAGCTGTCATTCCTTCCCTCGCTCGGTGCTAGCTTCTACTCCCAACGAAAGACTCTGAACTGAAATCTTAACTAAATACAATTGAACTGAATCTGATACTGATCATGTTTCTCAAAAGATCTGACTGAGTTACACTGAGATTACTTAGTTTCGTATCTGATAGAAAAAGTATCAAATTATGGTATCTGACTGACGATGTAGAGCTTGATTAGATTACTCAAATCTCTTTTGAGATTAGAATTGAATCACTTGAATACTATTAGATCTGAGCTAATTACAGGACTGAGGCTAGATTACTAGCGATACAGAGATTACAGAAATAACTGAGATTACTGAGCTTTCTTAAGTTTTGCACTATTCTGAGGATACAGAGTTCTAACTGAGTTCTGAGAATCATGGCTCGACTGGAGTTATCTAGAAACTAACACGGGCTCTAGACAACAACTCTATTATCGGGTATAAATATACCCAGGACTCGATAGCATAAAAGTAAAGCATAATCATTCATTCATCATCACGATCGTTCATTCATCATCATAATCATTCATGTATCATCATAATCACTCATGCATAATCATAATTATTAAAGCATCTTCCCAATCATTAACACATCTCTCAAGTAATTAGGAATCACAAACGTCTATTCATCATCACAGTCGGCAAGGGGTCACTTAAGCATCTCAAAAACATAATCATATAATAATGTAGGAGAAACATTCTACTAGATCATACTCCATTCAACAAGGTTTTACCTCAGCTATTTCATACCTATATCAGTCTTGACATGTGTTTAGATATCACATAGCTTGGGGAAACTTCTTACTATCATGTCACAACTTACTTGCTAACTACTTGACATGTATTAAATACTTAGCATATATCAAAGAGCACATAATCGGGAAATTTACAACCATCATATCTCGACTTATTCACTAGGGTCTATCAATAATCACTTGACATGACCAATTTTACACCTACTTGGCGATTTCATGCTATTTGGCATATTTCACTCACTAAGGCATATAATCAAACACTAGGCATGCATGGACTAGCTCACAATTTTGTAGTTTCACATTCAACATACTATAATGGCTCTTATCTAGGGATAAAATAAAATTCATAAACAAAATAAAATAAATCCCAGCCTTAAAAAATTACTTGAAATAAATCAACAAATAAATGAAATATGAAAAAATTGTTATGGGTACAGATCTCAATAAATAAATCAACAATTTAAGTTTTGATGCCAACAATTCCTAAGAAGAGGTGAGGTTATTACTTTGACAGACTGAAGAAATAAAGATCTACTCATTATAGACAAGTTGTTCCTCATCCGGTGCAATAAAATTTGGCTTTGGTCATCGTGGATATTTATTGTCACTTGTGTATGATTTCTGCACTTTTACTTCTCTGAATTTTCATAAAAGAGTAGCATATTATTAATGTTGTTCAGCAGTAGCTTCTATTATGGCATCCACTTGGAAATCCATAATTGTTAATGCTAATCACAGAGATACAAAAAAATAGAAAAGGATAACTCATCTATTTTAGCAAATCAAATAGGTCTTCTTCCTGTTTTAAATTATCCCAAAAAGATTATCTATCTTTCACAATAGATGAATCATATGTTGATTCAAATAAAAACATGTGGAAGACATGTATGATAATTTCCAACAAATGACCCATCTGTTGCAACATATAACTCATTTGTTTGGAAAAACTAAAATAGTAGGAAGTCTTGATTTAATTTATCCCAAAAGATGACCCATCTGTTGCAGTATCTAGGTCATCTGTTAGTAAAAATAAAAATGGCATGAAGAGCTGTTTGATTTGCTAAAATAGATGAGACATATGTTACAACAGATACTGCATCTAATGCAACAGATGCATATATCTGTTTGATAATTTTCAGCAGATGTGTTATCTGTTGAAATAAATATGTGTCTATTTATTAGTTGGAATAGATGATATATATATTAACCTTCTTCAACTCATGCTTTTCTCCTATGGCCCTTGTACATTTCTCAACAGTGCAACACAAAGATAAAGGAGTTGCAATTTTCCTTTTTTGGATGCTTGATAATGCTTTAGAAATTACTTTCCTTCTCCTCTTAGCCTTAATCTCTAATTGAGTAGATAGATATGAAATCCTCTTTGATGGAATGACATCACTCCTAGATGTCAATTCCTTCAGAAGCAGTTAATGCATTAATAACATTAATCACTCCATCATGTTTTCCCTTGCAGTCTTGACATTTGCAGAACATTCGCTAGGAGGGGCAAAATCTTTATAACTAGAATGATCGTACTCATAATGGTTTGTTGTTTCAAAAAATGTAAGAGGAGCATCATTAGCCCCAACAACAGCACTACTACCACCACCAATAGCTCTATCACTACTAACACCATCAACAATAACAAGCCCACCCTCAAAAATTATTTTTCTTGTGATGGTTGTTACTCGGAAAAATTCCATTTTTATTCTGTCAATGACATTAGTATCCGATAAAGTTTGCACAGAGCGTAAAGTAAGAAAAAATGACATCTTCAACCCTCGATTGGTCGGAACAAGCGACAGATGAACAATCTAAAATAAATGAGTATATATATTAGAATGATGATTAAATCATTCAAAAAAAATGATTAATTAAAACAAAAACTTAATTAGAATTAGACTTATTGCATCCTTTGAGGGGTTGAACAGATCAAGAAATTTTGTATTTTTATCAGTTTTGGCCATCAACCATCTCAGAATTCTTGGACATGAAACTTCTTCCTAGTAGTTCACTTGTTATCTTAAATAAGGAATGACTCCAATTGCCCAAGCCTATAAAATAATGCCAATCAATAAAAAGCATTATTCAATAAAATAAAAATGAATCATAATAAAAGAAATATTTACCATGAAGCCCATGGAAAGCTATATAAGTTGACTGTCTTTGGTGTTAATGGAGTCAACAGATATTTGACAGTCATTTTGAATCTTTCATAACCCCAAGGATAGCTGTTAAATGCCTTAAGATCATCGGAAAGCTTTGTTAAACCAAGCGGTATATTGTTGTTAACGTCTCTCACCCAAAGAATATTGTGCACAAATCAAGCCAAGCACATTAATTGCTTGTACTTCTTTAAAAGTCTTTTTCCTTTCAACGCTTCTATCAGATTTTTGTTTTCAAAGCTTGGACTAACAAGGGACACCAAGACATCACCATTACTTGACTTACCCTTGCCTTTTTTGGCTATACGGGGTACTTTTTTGGGTTAGAATAGGTATAACTTGAGAAGGATAAGGAGGATACCATTTTAGTCCAGTAACTATGGCAAACTCCTTGCATCCAAAATAAACAGGCATGCCACAGTAATTAATCCACACCTCATCCATATTATATTTATTTTCATACATAAACCTATTCTTGAGAAGATCATATACCATTTTTATTTGAAAAAGAGCATTGTTGTTCTCCAGCAAATCAAGATATTGCCCAAAGCAATTTTTTCCTAAAATAAGCAACTAATTTTTGTTCTCGAAGTATTTTTTGAAAGGCGTCGAATAATTTTCCCATGGATGACTTAACCACGAAATCACCAATTAAATTGGTGGCACTATCTCACTGCATTCTCATGGGATAACTATCAATGCTGAAGGTTTTGGCCAACTCTTTAGTGGAAGGGCTATTAGCATTTGGATCATCTCTTTTGAAACATTCCTCATCCCCATGTTAATTATTTTCTGCTTCTGATTGGGATATCATTTTTAAAGCAAGCTTATAGAGTGGTGGATGTAGTTTAGTAGCTTCACTTGTTCCTTTACTTGGACTTGATTCAATTTCTTTTCTTTTCAGAGCCATATTATCTAAAAATAATAAGAAAATAAAAAAGATTATAATTGATTAATGCATTGTTAAAAAAAAAGAGAATAATAGTAAATCTAACATGTATAATAGTAAACTAACAATTCCAACAGATCACACATTTGTTGCACCAGATATATTATCTGTTGCAACATGTAGATAACCTATTATACCGAATGAGAAGTCTGTTGGAAATAATAAAAATAAATTATTCATTTTTTAAAATAAATGACTGGTCTGTGTAATAGATCAAACATCTATTGTAATATATGAATGTTCTGTTGGAACTATTATCAACTATCAATATTGTTTAGATTTCTTCCAACAGAAGGGTCGACTATCACAACAGATGAATGATCTATTGGAAAAATCAAGTGTTGTGTCCTGGTGGAATAGTTGATAGGATTTTATCCAAAAAATAGTTTATCTATTGCATCAAATGGTTAATCCGATAGTAAATCTGTTGCATCAGATGGTTAATCTGTTGTATTAGTTTTTTAATCCAATGGTTCCTTTATTTCATCAGATGGTAAATCTGTTGCATCAAATAGTTAATCTGATGGTTCCACTATTTCATCAGATGGAAAATTTGTTGCATTATCGGTTAATATATTTCATTAGATTTTTAATCTGATGGTTTCTCTATTTCATCAAATGGTTAATTTGTTGCATTAGATTTTTAATCTGATGGTTTCTCTATTTTATTAGATGGTTAATCTGTTACATCAAATAGTTAATCTGTTGCATCAAATGGTTAATATTTTGCATTAGATTTTTAATCTGATGGTTACTCTATTGCATCAAATGGTAAATCTGTTGCATCATATGGTTAATATGTTGCATTAGATTTTTAATCTGATGGTTTCTCTATTGTATCAGATGGTAAATCTGTTGTATTATATGATTAATCTGTTGTATCATATGGTAATATGTTGTATCAAATGGTTAATATGTTGTATCATATGGTTAATCTATTGCATCAGATGATTAATCTATTGAAAAAAAAATAGTAGCAAGATTTGTTCAATAGGAAAATAACAATATCACCATTTAATATCAAATACACCATTTTTACCAAAAACAAGAACAAATCAACCCAACAACGAGCGCAACACCAAAAACACCAACATTGTTTTTTTTTTTTGTACAAACACAAACAACAAAAATCAAACTTTAAAAAATGTAACAAACAACAAAAAATCAAATTTCACTGCGAAAAGAGAAAAGAAGAAATACCAGAAATTAGGGTCTTCTTCAGACCACATTTTAAATTAAAGCAACAATTATTAAAATTGTTAACCAATAATAGAAGAGAAGTTGACTCAAGTTTCTCTTTTTTTATAAAACTAAAAAGTCATAATTTTTTACCAGTGAAAGAAAAAAAGGGACGATGAAGAACTCAAAGTTGTTGTGGCCGGAGAGCAAGGTAGTCATGTCGATTGATGGTTGAAAGTCGAAAAGAAACTCGAATCCTAACTATTTTTTGCTAGAGGTTGAATTCGTAGACGATTGAATGGAGAAATTTATAAAACTGTTGGTCGGGAGAAGTTGAGAAAAACTGTTGAGAGAGACGGGAGAGATGATTGATTGGAAAGGAGAGTGGTGTGAGTTGATTTGTATTTTTTAAAAGATTAAAAAGTTTTGAAAATATTAATCAAGTTTACAATTAACTTAATCAAGTTTCCTAATTATGTTTGACCCTTTAAGTTGGTCAATGTCACCAATCCTTTATTCAAGACTCAAATGACACCTTTCCTTCAATTTTCTCATGTTTCTCTTTTACACATCATTTTTTTAAAAAAAAAATCAAATTTTTTTTAATTCAATTTTTTCCACAAAATTTAAATACTTGTACTAAATAAATAAAATAATTACGTAAAAATTAATATAAATTATAATACTAAACAAATCAAAATATGTAAAAGACATAAAAAATTGATTGACTCTTAAAATTCTATTAGTGCCACACGTAAAAGTAAATTAAATCACAATAATTAACAACTTAAAATATTTAAAAGACATATTAAATATTTGGTTGATTCTCCAAATCCTATTAATGTCAGATAAATTGGAATAAAGGAAATAACATATTATCTAAAAATTATGTAGAAAGTACTATAAATCATAATATATAAGTACTTAAATCTAAAAAATATATTAAAACTTAGTTCACTCTCCGAGAGTATCATATATTATTTGTAAATTATGTAAAAAAATCTATTAATCACAATAATTAACAGCTTAAAATACTTTAAAATTATACAAAATATTCGGATCGACTCTTGATATTTCATCTATGTAACAAAAAATTGGGACATAATAGGAATTATGCAAAAAATACAATAAATCATAATACTAATTAACAACTTAAAATATTTAAAATCATATAATAATTGAAAGATCGTCTAAATTTCATTTGTGTTACATAAATTGGAACCCAGAAAGTAACAAATATAGAGCCCCTACTGGCACGAGCTCTCCGTATCTAGTTGTAATTGAGAAATGGGAAATTAGATAGGATGATCCCATAGTGGGTGGCTTTGTGTTTTGTTCCTCATAAGACAAGTCTTTAAAGACCAATTTTCCTTCCTTTTATGTATAGAACAAGTATATTTTTGCTCCTCTCCACTTCAAATATTTTTACTCTTTCCATGCTCATTTTTCTCTCAACTTTTTTTCTTCTTCTTTTTTTCTCCTTTTTACTGATCCTTGATTTTTACTTTCTTTTTATTATTTTAATTCATTTGTCTCAACCTTTATTTTCTTCTTTTTTTTTTCTTTTTTATTTTTTTATTCTTCTCTCATTTCTTCTTTAATTTTTTTTGCTTTTTCCTCAATCTTTATTTTTTTTCTCTTTTTTCTTTTTTCTAACTTCTATTATATTTTGCTAATGAACAAAAAATTGGATAATCCGCAAAAAGGATCTTCTTTCTTTCACATCAAAGTAAACTTAAGGGTGTGACCTGTTGTTTGGAAGTTCTTTGGAGTAAGTCTTGTCTCTAAGGCAAAAGTTATAGAACATCTCATAAACTAAGACACAGTGTGGTAGTGTCAAGTCTTGCTCGTACGACATAACTTATTGTTTGAAAATTCTTGAACTAAGTCTTGCCTCTAAGGCAAGAGTTACAGAGTATCTCATAAATTAAAGACATAATAAAGTAGTGATAACTCTTTTCCATGGGGAGTAACTTATTTTTTGGGGAGGTTCTTGGTCTAAGTCTAGTTTTAGAGGCACAACTTATAAAGCATCTCATAATTAATACACAATGTGGTAGTGCCAACTCTTTCTCATGGAGGCATAACTTATTGTTTGAAAGTCCCTGGACTAATTCTTGTATCTAAGAAAAGAGTTATAGAACATCTCATAAATCAAGACACAATGTGGTAGCTTCAACTTTTGTCCATGGGGCATAACTTGTTGTTTGAAAAGTCCTTGGGCTAAGTCTTGCTTCTTATGCTAGAGTTATAGGACATCTCATAAATCAAGATACAATGTGGTAGTGTCAACTCTTGCTCGTGGGGGCGTAACTTATTATTTGAAAGTCCTTGAGCTAAGTCTTGTCTTTAAGTCAAAAGTTAAAGAACATCTCATAAATCAAGACACAATGTGGCAGTTTCAACTTATTATTTAAAAGATCTTTGTCTAAGTCTTGCCTTTAAGACAAGAGTTATAGAGCATCTCATAAATCACTTGCCCATGGGGCATAACTTGTTGCTTGAAAGTCTTTGGGCTAAGTCTTGCCTCTAAGGCAAGAGTTATAGAACATCGCAGAAGTCAAAACATAATAGGGTGATGTCAACTCTTGTCTATGGGACGTAACTTGTTGTTTCGAAGAAAAGAAAAGAAAAAATAAAATAAAGGTTACCGAAAAAGGAAAAATGAAGAAAAAATAAAAAAAAAATAAAGGTTGATGAAATTGAAAAAATTAAAAACCAAAAAAATAAAAAAGAGAAAAAAATAAAAGTTGAGAGATAAAAAGAAATAAAACAGAAAGGTTGAGAAAAAATAAAAAAATAAAGAAAAGAAGATGAAAAAAATAAAAGAAAAATAAAGGTTGAGAAAAGAAAAAGAAAAAAAGTGAAAAGAAAAAATAAAATCAAAGAAAATAAAAAAGAATCTCTTTTTAAAAAAAAAAAATAGAAGTTGAGAGGAGAAAGGGAAAAAAGTAAAGGTTGAGAATTCTTATTTTTTTTAAAAAAAGAAAAAAATTGAAATGTAAAGATAAATGAGTATGGAGAGTCATTTAAAAATATTTGAAATATAGAGGGACAAATATGAATTTGTTTCATACGTAAAAAGAAGAAAGATTAGTTTTCTAATAGTTATTTTATGCGAGACAGAAAAGTAAAGTCACCCACTATGAAAGCTATTTATGTAATTTACCCACCAAAAAAAGAGTCTGAATGTAAAATAGCTCCTTTACCACTTCTTTAACCTAATAGAAGAATTTAATTTTTATCTAGAATTCAAAAACTTGACATAAAACAATATATATTTAGGGATGGCAATGGTGCGGTAGGGTGCGGGTGCGGTGTGGATTTTTTCTAAACCCAGAAGTTTTAAAACCGTACCGCATCACCTTTGAACCCTCATAAACCCGTCTCACATTCATACCCACGCATAACCGCACCGCACCACCTCATTTTTTAATTTTTTCCTTATTTTTGAAAAATTTGTAACTTCATTGGAAATCATAATATTTTCAAATCTACAACTAGAAAATAATAACTAATTTCCATTATATCACTTTTCACTAAAAAATTGTCAAAAAAATATAACGTGTACAAGTAATGATCAAATATCATATTTTTATTAAAATGAATAGAGATGTTAAAAAAGCTACTATAAAATTATTTATTTATAGTGTTATACATGTCGTTTTAAGTATCATACAACTTTAAGTAAAGAATACATATAATTTTAGGTATATTCACGAGAACAATGCTAATTTTTAGCTTTATTTAATTTAAACCCACATACACTCGCAACCCGCAACGCACCACACCATTTAAAAAAAACTTACATTAACCCGCACTGCATAACATAAAACCCGCACCGCCCCACATAGCATAAAACCTGCACCACACCGCACCCGCACCGCCCCATTGCCATCCCTATATATATTCTTTTACAAATTTCTTCTAAACTTTGCCTACGATGATTACTTTTTCAAAACCACAATTTGAAATTCGTAAAGTATTTTTAAGCTATGTGATGATTTCAATCAAATTTATAATATTAGTACAATCAAGCTTTTATATCACTAATTGTATTTCAAAAATTCTATTGTGATATTTCATTAGATTATGAGATGTATATTTTGTTTTTCATAAATTTGGGATAGTTAAATTTGTAGGTGGGTCAAAAGCACAAATTACTGATTAACTTGGTGTTAGTAACGAAAATTTGCAAGACAGTAGGTAAATGAATTAAGAAAAACTAAATAAAATCAAGAAGTTAAGTTAGAGAGCAAATTTGAGCCACAATGCAGCTCGTACTAATGAAAACAAACACAAAGAAATTTGGCCTTGACCGACATTAAACAGAGATACAAAAGTAGAGAAAACTTGGAGGCAAAGTTAACTAGATATTTATTGCTTATAGACAAAAATAGGTAAAATTGGATGTGCTTTACATATGTAAGGGAACAACTACTTATAGAGTACAAGATTGAATAGGTAGCAATAAGAGAATGCCACTAGATCCCTACAGTACCGCGATCAATGAGTGAGGGATATGTGTTGAATACCTTGAGAGTGTTGGCCTGATACTTTTTATTTGGAACAGGTCTATCCAAGATAGTCTGCCTACCTAAACATCTTGACATATTGGTCCCTACTTGTCTTAATGGGCGTGCGTCGGCCTTCATAACCCACTCTTTGTCAAGCGAGATGTCCTTAGACAGGCCCTCTATTTCATCCTCTCTCCCTCTGCAGTGGATTATTTCTTGAATGTAAGTCTTTCACTTGACTTGATACAACCTCGGGAAGCACTTTGTTGCTCTTCTTAGCATCATTCATCTTCTTGTTATATGCCTTCTTTCTAGTGACATCCTACGTGAAGTTGGATAGGGTGTTAGCAATATTGAATTCTTTGTCATTTGTCATTTCCTTAGTTACGACCTTGCTTTGATACCACGTGTCACATCCTTAATTTTTAACTAAGCATATGTGTGACACTTGACGATTTGCTCACATTCTTGCACTACTTGCGTATGCTCTTGCTATGCCAAGTCAGCCTAAGACCCTAGGAATCGCTAAGAGAATGGAAAAAAGAACACGAGAGAATTATTAGAAAGATTTGTATTAAAGAGAACTTGAAAGATTTTCTTGATGATTTTACAAATTGATGCCTCTCTATTTATACTACTCTTCTACGGGCTAAAGAATAAATATAAATTATGTATAAATAACACAAATTCCACTATTTAAAAACATAATTACATTCTCTCCCTTTTTCTAATCAAAATTTCTCTCTCCTTATTCTTATACATAATTTGTTATACGTCACGACCTGAACCAGGGCCTAGACGTAATGGGCATACCAAGTTCAACCAGGATATGGAATGCCCCCCTGTTACCCAACCCAACCACCAATATCCAGCCTTAGATGGGTTGAATTTCGAGTATATCACAAGATAGAATGAATGCTTTCATGAAGACTTTGTGATAGGGTCACAACCATGATACACCCAACTTAGTCTAACCATACTAAACCAACCATCCAACCATACGAAACCAAACCAAGGGCTATAAACTAGGTCGTTACCAAAGGGAATACCAAAACATAATATGATAATCAATACCAAAATATAATATGATGGAATAACCAACAATATCGTCCAATGGTGTAAGCCTTGACATCAATATCGATCCCAAGGAAAACACCAATACTGATCCTGCCAATGCCAACCTCCAAAAGTACCACAAAGTTTCTATCCAAAAAGAGTAACAATATTCGGTGGGGACATGCCCCCAACCATGGTAAAAACCAACATCCAAAATAAAATAAAAATGTACAAAGATGTCCATAACATAAAATGAAGCCTTTTGAAAGGATGGAAGCTCATAACTTCAATCCAAATGCTGATACCAAATCCGCGTGCTAGACAAGAGGAGTAGAATAGCTGGTTCCTGCATAGCCTGGGTATACAACCGCTAGTAGATGGGTTAGTGAGCGATCGCTAGCATGAAGTTAGGATAAAGATTAAATAATGCCATTTATAAACTGTAATACCCCGTATTTCCCTAGCCTAAATTAACTCTCAGTCCATGAGTTATCCTATATAAATTTTTTAAAATACTCAGTATTTTCAGTTTTGAGCTTACCAATAAGTAGGAAATTCAGTCAGCTTTCCAACGATATAAGATCCGCCCAAATATGATACCTGGGTGAAGAGTTATAGTATTTTTAGTAAAGCAGTGTACCGCGTGGAACATCAACGCGTCGCAGAGGCATGCCAAATGGAAATTGTCAAAATCCAGTGCTCCATTGCGATTATGTCGCATCGCGCGAAACAACATTTTTAGAATTGTCCTTTTCCAGTGTTCTAACATGATACCACCGCGGTTCAATAAGTCCCAAATTCCCATCTAGTGAGGCACCGCAATTTCACTGCATCGCGCTAAGCCTCCAGTTCAAAAAAATCAAATTCCAGTGACACGGCGTAATAGCGCCACATCGCGCCAAGGGTGAAAATCGAGAATTTTTAGTTAATTCTTAGTTTTAAATTCCAAGGGCTTCAGGGTCTTTTTACCTCATTCCAATCAACCTGAACACGGGATTAAAGCCCTAAATAGCCTAATATCTCATTAATTCTCACTTATCTCAAGAAAGAAATTATTCTCTCTCAATTAGCAAACCCTAGCTCTCAAGAAATCAAGAACAAAGCTCAAGAAAATTACTAAGAACTCCAAGAACTCACTAATTCAGGTATGTTAGGTGTTCATTCATTGGTCCCTTTCACCCATGAAGCCCAAGAACCTCTTTTTAAATTACAAGTTATAGATTCATGATTTCAATTATTGAAATTGATTGTACGCATATCTATGATGTTAATTTGGTTTTCAATCCATGATTATGATATGATTCATGAAAAATAGAATAGTATTTATGGGGAATTATATGAATTTACAAGTTTGGGTATTTTAGTTGCAATGCTTATATGTTATCCATGATCATATGCATAAAGTTGTGCTCCCCAAGTGTTTGATAGAATGTCCATATGAATTAAATGATCCAATCATGACATGCTAGTATATGTACAAGCTTATGCTCTACAAGTCTTTGATAAAATATCTCTATGAATGAATTATGGACAAGTAATTATTGTTATGTCTTTCAAGATTATGCTATGCTTTATTTTTATGCTATCGAGTCCTGGGGGTATTTAATACCCGACAATCTAGTTGTTTACTAAGAGCCATGTTAGTTACAGAATAGTATCAGTCATGTCACGATTAGTAGAATTCAGTCAGCTATAGAACTCAGTAGAACTCAGTCAGTTACATAACTTAGGAAAACTCAGTATCAGTTTAGTCCAGTTTAGTATACTCAGTACAATATCTTTCAGTTGGGAATAGGATTCAGCACCGAGTGAACCCAAGGATGGAGGCTCACCTGCCAGTAGAGGGTGTGATCCTTAGAAGCAATCCTTGCATTCCAGAACTACGTAGCCAGTGTAGGTTGAGACATTAACCTACCAGTTGAGGGTTGATGAGGTGTTTTAACCTACCTGTTAAGGGTTCCATCATTCTCATTAGAGTACCTGCCAGATGAGGGTAACTCTTCAGTGTTTTTACCCGTGGCACGGTACTAACACCCTTCCAGCTGGGGTTACAGGTTGGACCCTAAATTTATTTAGAAAAGGGGCATATTGGTTAGATGATTACTTCCCACAGTCTCAGTTTCTATCTCAGGATAGAACTCAATTCAGTTCTACAGAATCAAGACTGTCAGATACAGTCAATCAGTTTCAGTAACTCAGTTATCAGTAATCTCAGATATTAGTTACTCAGTTATTAGAACTCAAAACTTGGCTTCAGTAAAAGCTCAGTTATAATATACACGCATATGCACATTATTGCATACTCAGTATTTACAACAGTTTTAGTTATCCATGTACTTTCATATTCAGTTACTCTATACTATTCAGTCAGTTATTATTCATGCATATGAACCCTTGCATTTAGACTTACCTCATCTAGCATACCAGTACATTCCACGTACTGATACATACTCTTTCTTTGCACTATGATGTCTTATATCATAGGTTCGGATTCTCAGGTTCCTGACTGTGCATAGACAGATCCAGTTATGAGTAGCAGTTTCATTAGTGAGTCCTCATCTATCGAGGGCATGCTTTTATTTCAATATTTTAGTTTATCAGTAGTTTAATAGTCAGAGTTAGTTGGGGTCTTGTCCCATCAACTCCACCTTCAGACAGTTCAGTTAGAGAATTTTCAGACTAGAATTTTAGACATTATTCAATTTTGCAGATTATTATTACAGTTGATATTTTTATTAGTATGTCAGATTTTGAACCTTATGGCATTTCAAAATATTTTCTACATTTATTACAGTATTATTATTCAGTAGTCACAACAGAAATCAGTCATGGGTTAGCTTGTGGTCCTTCAGGGTCTAAGCATTGTGTAGCGTCTGGGCTATAGACTCGGGGCATTACATAAACCAAGTAAAACCATCCATAATACATACGACTATTTATATATATATATATATATAAGTGTCGAGAAAGGGAATCCGGGTTTAGCATGCATTTAAAACCTTTACCTGGATTGTGTAGCTTTGCTGTCCTAAAGCACCCACGGGCAATATGCGTTCAGCTCCCCCTGCTGAAAGGGCCCAATGTGTGTAGACGCACGACCAGGGAAATATCTCATTGGGATGACTAATATATCCCTCAATATAAGGTGTGAAATCATGCACACGGTCTACCAAGACCAACCTCATACCGACAAATATGAGTTTTCAGTTTTGGTCCTCCCAAGACCTCTACCATCCACGGCTTAGTGTAATGCCCCAAGACTATCCCCTTGGCATTACATGGTCCTTAGGGCCACAAGTGATCCCAAGCCAACCCTTATACTGGCATAACTCGTGAGCAACCAAATAAAATACATTAATCTAAAAGAAACAAGTGGAAGATATGACTTTACTAAGTAGGTTCAATACAAAACTATATAAAACGATTACATCTCTGGTTATACAAAACAAAACTGAAATTTAATACATCAACTACACTAACTATCTATGAATCCTTTACTAACATTGACTATAGGTAGCGGAGACATGACCCCCAGCTATCCCGAATTAATACGACTAAATAAAGAAAACAAGATGTTACTAGAACTGTGATTGACTTAAGCCCTAGAATAAAAAGGACTCATCAACTGTTGACTGGAAGCTGCACACTGTCTGATTATAATGTGTGGGCTGCAACTGGTACCTACATTATGAGATAATGTATCACATAGGCGTACATGTGGATTAGTACTTTTGAAATGTACTAAGCATGTGGGGGTGAATGCATAAATAAAACAATAATTCAATATTCACATTAAACTTTCAGAGGATGCATGCTAAGTGTAAATGACTCACCTTGGCTCGAATAAAAAATTTATTGCGAAATAGTAAAACAGAAGTAGGTAAAATATAGATAATCTTTGTGAGTCTTAATGCTTAGTTTGAAAAATTGTACTTTTACTCTTTCTATTGGGAGTTTCTTCTAACCGACATAAACCATGTGAGCTGTCATGGAGTCCAACGTCTTACCCATATTGGGAAGACTTGTTCTACCCTTACCATCGGAATAGAACCTTATTTTAAGTGATCATTGACTTAGACCACTATGGGCACTTAAAACTACGGTGGATCATATTTCTGGGGCTTGAGACATTGGAATCATACCCAACTTGATGCTAAATACTACTCCCATACTTATATGCTCAGATTTTTAGGAAATCAACCTTAAAATAGCACAAGGGTTTATAATGAAACCAATTATGCTTTTTTTCTTCAAATCATAAAATATATGAACAATGTGGATTCCTTATCTTAGCTTAGTAGCAAAAGATCAATTTATTTCTTAACTCTTGGTAAATAACTTATAAAAGAGGCTTAAGATCATAGTCTTCTTGAAATCTCAAAACTCATAATTGGGTTTAAAGCATATGTACTTAAATTTTTAGAATTTCACAATAAAGCTTCATTCTCAACAATCATCTTGAAATTATTCAACAATATCAATTCACAATAAAAAGGTACAATTCATGATATAATCCTTCAAGTCAAAGCATAAATAGATGAGATAAACATGCACTATAATACGTAATACTTGTAAATTCATAAACTCAAAATAAAGTATTTTGGGTATGAACCCTAATTTATAAATCATGAAATCTTAAGAAAAAAAACATGTTTTGGGCACAAAGATGAAAGAGGTGTCTTTGTTCATAACCCCACATACCGTAATGACAAAGAAATTATGAAAATATTGCACCTTAAAGATTGATTGCCTAAACCCTAAGTTGTTTTATCCTCTTGTGTATTTGATGATGTACTAATGATTTTGATAGGGTTAAAACGCATTTAGGGACTATTAATCTCGTGTAGTTATTTTTAGGGACAGTTATGTAGCGTCAAATGACTTGGTTGCCCTTGAAATAACTCAAAAATAGAGTTTCTACACCACTTGACCATAGGCTTTGCAGTGCAAACTCCATGGCAAACATTAGGATTTGCGGTGCAAACCCTATGGTAAACATTAAGCTTTGCGACGCAAACCCTATGACAAATATTAGGATTTGAGACGCAAACCCTATGGCAAATATTTTCCAATGAACATTTGAGATCCATAAGCACCCCCAACAACCCCCCCCCCCCCCCACACACACACAACATTAATAGATGATCTACCATCACAACGGGGGTCCTAAAAATCATTTTAGAAGCATCAAAAAGGTGTTACGACTATAGGGTGTTACATTATCTCCCCATTGGAATCATTTGTACTAGAATGATAGATAGGAACTCATTGAAGTGTCAAAAATATGGAATAATATAGACATGATATGTCTGCTAAGAAAGGATATAACTGAGCTGAAACACTAAAACTTTCATCATGAAACTGATTTCTGAGCTGACTTGACTTTACTTACTATAAGGAGTTGATTCTTGCTAAGAGTTTAGAACTCCCCTGAGGTGTTCATGATACAATCAGACATATAGAACTATGAAGTGATAACTTATGCAAGCACGAACCATGAGACAACAAGACTAAGATTGTACAGGGGGTATTACACTGTTTGAGCTGGAATACTTGGAAAACTGAGGTTATGCTTTGAACACTTATGAACTGAGTCATGACTAAATAGCTGAATTTGAAACATGATGCATGAACTGAGTAGAATTAGTAATTTGCATGGATGTGAGCAATTACCTCATGGAATAGCCATATTCATGAAACTTCGGATAGTAAGACTAGATGGAAAGATGGAAAATAATCTTATTTGTCTGATTACTAAATTGAATTATTGGTTATACGGACTGAATTATATTAAAAGCTTATAAACAACGAGAGTATTTCTTCAACACTTTTTGCAAGAAGTTCTAATAACATTAGGGTGGAAAGAATTCTTGGGCATGATCTGAATAAGATATCTGAGCAAGGAATCTTAATATAGCTATAACTCTGTAACACAGAACATAGGCCTACGAAACAAAAGTTGGGGTAGAATTACTAGTCCTTAGGCAATACAACTACCACTTTTAAGCTTAGACATACTCCTCAAATACTCATTCAACTATATGTTCCCCATAAATACTGCACTTTACTTGAGGCTACTTATGATCTTCACACGGGCACTGATAACCCTATCTACTGAAATCTAAGCTGAACTGAATTCTCTCACTATGTTCAAGCCTACTTGGATCCACAAAGTACTACACATAACACTATAACACTAGTCCGAACCATGAATTCAGTGCCCCATGCATTTTCATAACTTCATATCGTAAGAATAACTCTTCTTACCCCTTCAATAACTAAATTCAATCCTCTTACTAGGAATTCACTAGCACACAATGCACCCATCCACTTACATACCAAGATGACATTCAGCCTATTATTATAGCCACATATGAACTTCTAAGAAAACACCCATAAAAGAATCTTTCTCATATTCTCTAAACCTTTATTAATAACGACTTCCATGTACCATCCCTAAGAAAACGCACATGAAATTTCAACTACCCATGACGTACATCAAAATGCTCTGCCTCAATCATCCTTCACACTTATAACCTGAGATATAATAAGTACGCAACAATCTTTTCCCAACATGAGACATTTACTCCCTTCTCTCTAAATAATTACTCATTCCACTATTAATTCATAAGGAGAGGTTATTGAAGGATTAGAACATGAGGACCTGTAATATGAAAGAATATTATACATAACTTGGATAGTAAACTGAGGTCGTGCATTCTAGGAATTGAGCATATAGTGAAGCATGAGTATATGAGTCATGAATTGCATGACCTAAGTTTGGAGTTCATAACTTGGTGAATTATGATTCGTACTGCTGAGTGAACTGGAACTCCTACTAGGGACTGGAAGCATACATGATTCTATGGAAAGTGCATAAATATGAGCTATGATCATGGAGTTGACATGTAAAGCATGAGAAGATATCGTGATGACTGAAGTAAAATAATTTGCACTGAGATAAGAATGGGTTAGGCATCTTCCTCCCTTACTAATGTTCTACAATACACTGACATCACTACTAGAATCTAAAAGCCTAACTTAATTTCTTATTCTATCATCTCTCCCTTAGCTTTTTGCCATCATTCTAAGTCTGTGGACCCTTAATAAATTCTGAACTGAAGTGTAACTACATTACTCTAGGGTCCAAGATATAATAATACACACAAATAATAAATTCACCCAGAAAGACTACACCTGAAAATGTAAAACCCACTGCTAATACTTCCTTCTAAGATAGAACTCTTAACTTTCTATAGCCCCAATAGTCATTATATAATAACTTGAACACTTACAAACTTAGAATCTTCATAAGTATCACCGTACCTTGAGTTTACACCATCTAGAGCTTCAACTATTCTTTCTGTTAGCTTAATCATCCCAAATTCAGAATTAGATTCTAACACTTAACATGGATATTCCCAAACTTCTAATGAACTATACTAACTTCATCCTAGAACACTCCTTTAATATATACTATCCTTAACTTTCCTTAGTTCAGCACTCATCACATACTTACACCCTTCTTGACAATATGCTTGCCTTACTAAACACAAAATTTGCCTCTTTTCCGTCATAGCCTACCATTATCACACCTCTAAACTTATATTCTTCCCTAAACCATGAGAATTAAAATCATACCAAAACTCAACATCTCCTATCCATAAATCCTTCAATTAGCTATTAAGAACACCATATATATATAACTAGCCTTTTTTCACTTTGCAACTCAAGGGTATTACTAACCACACACAACATACGATAACCTTAGAAAATAATGCAACCCCATGTCACCTTGGGCACACCTCTACATCATACTTACAACATCATACTCAATTGCAAATAAATAAACTCAAACTCTTGCATATACTGTTCAAGCCTACTAGATCACTTCGATATAACAGTATCACTAACCAAGCAATCATTATTTCCACCTTGATGATCATCTACTGTTTAAACTTAGCGTCTAGTCCTAAACATGATTTACAACCCAACCGCACATACTATTCTCACTTGGAACCTATAAATAAAGCATCAAAAAACACTAGTCCACTAGAATCTCATAATAGCAATAATTGATCAATGATCGTATGGCCTATCTTATTATTAACATATCCTCCCTATACACATCTCTACCATTCACCCATCTATATACTTAAATTCCTTTCATAGCTCTACAAGTTTCAACTAAACTCATTGTAACCTCAAGAGAAGCCTAAATTCATAATATCAACCACCAAATACTTTCATGAATAACCTATACCATTCTAACACAATAACTACCATTAATAACTCTTTTCCTACTTCAAAAAACAGCAATCCACCTTAATTAACAACCTTTTCTGTCTCTACCTTCCACTAAACTAACATACAAACACATATCACCTCATTACTAACTCGTTCGTATGCAAAAGTTCATCTATACATATTCGATCAATCTCCATTACCACTTTTTTTCACTACACTTCTAAACCCATACTTCCAATTATAAGAAGGTTCTACCACTTATGAATCATAACATTCAATGCCATAACATCCCTTGAATGCAAACTCTATTTATCAATCTGGGTTTATACTATCTCCTCTCATGAGCACTATTTGTATTGAAGGGTTAACAAGGAATCTGAATACATATCTTATTCTGTCTAACAAACCATAAGGATGAGGAAATAACTTTTAACTTGAGGAACTTATAACAGATTAGCGAGCTCCTCTCAAGCCTCTGTATGACTTTTGAAGTTACTAATAGTAAATCTGAGAACATTATCTTAGGAGGAATTAGAATCAAGTACTCATTTTATCTCGGAAGGTTACAGATGGAGAGTTATGGAGTTACACCTGACCGACGAAGTTTCTAATAGAACAACTTTATACCACAATCTAGAGCATGAAGAAAGGAAATATTTCCTAAATGCCCTGTAGCCTCTCGAAGAAAAGTACAGATGTCTCTATACCATTCCACAAGACTCTACTAGACACGACTTCATAGACATCCTAGTACACTTGAACTCTAGGCTCTGATACTAAGTTTGTAGCACCGTGTGACATCCAGGGGGTAGTATATGGGACCATTAGTGATCCTAAGCTAACCCTTATACTGGCATAACTTGTGAGAAACTAAATAAAATACACTAATCTGAAAGAAATAAGTGAAAGATATGACTTTACTAAGTAGGTCCAATACAAAACTGTATAAATCGATTACAACTCTTATTATACAAAATAAAACTGAAATTTAATACATCAACTATACTAACTGTCTATGAAGCCTCTACTTAATATTGACTAGGTAGCCAGGACATAACCCCTAGCTATCCCAAATTAATACGATCGAGTAAAGAAAATAAGATGCTACTAGAACTATGATTGACTCAAGCCCTTGAATAAAAAGGACACATCACCTGCTGACTGAAAGCTGCACACTGTCTGATTATGATGTGTGGGTTGCAACTGGTACCTACATTATGAAATAATGTAGCACATAGACGTATATGTGGATCAGTACTTTTGGAATGTACTAAGCATGTAGGGGTGAATGAATAAGTAATACAATAATTCAATATTCATACAAAATTTTCAAAGGATGCATGCTAAGTGTAAATGACTCACCTTGGCTCGAATAAAATGTGTATTGTGAAATAATAAAACATAAGTAGGTAAAATATAGATAATCTCTGTGAGTCATAATGCTTAGTTCTAAAATTTGTACTTTTACTCTTTCTATTGGAAGTTTCTTCTAACCTACATAAACCATGTGACCCATCATGGAGTCCAACGTCTTACCCACATTGGGGAGAGCTATTCTACCCTTGCCATCAGAATAGAACCTTATTTAAGTGATCACTGACTTAGCTCTCTATGGAACTTAAACCTTCAATGGCTCGTAGTTCTGGGGCATGAGACCTTGGAATAATACCCAACTCGGTGCTAAATACTACGCCCAAACTTATATGCTCAGACTCTTAGGAAATCTATCTTAAAATAGCACAAAAGTTTATAATGAAAACCAATTATGCTTCTCTTTCTTTAAATCATAAACTATATGAACAATGTGGATTCCTTATCTTAGGTTAGGATCAAAAGATCAATTTATTTCTTAAATCTTGGTAACAACATATAAAAGAGGTTTAAGATCCTAGTATTCTTGAAATCTCAAAACTCATACTTGGGTTTAAAGCAAATGTACTTATATTTTTAGAATTTCATAATAAAGATCCATTCTCAACAATCATCTTGAAATCATTCAACAATATCAACTCACAATAAAGAGGTGCAATTCATGATATAAACCTTCAAGTCAAATCATAAATAGATGAGATAAACATACACTTCAATACGTAAATCACTTGTAAATTCATAAACTCAAAACGAAGTAGTTTGGGTATGAACCCTAATTTGCAAATCATGAAATCTTAAGAAAAAAAACAAGTTTTGGGCATAAGGATGAAAGAGGAGTCCTTGTTCATAACCCCACATACCTTAATGACGAAGAAATTATGAAAAGATTAAACATTTAAGCTTTATTTCCCATACCCTAAGTTGTTTCTCTTCTCTTGAGTATTAGATGATGAACTAATGATTTTGATAGGGTTAAAATATGTTTAGGGACTATTAATCTCGGGTAGCTATGTTTAGGGACAGTTATATAGTGTCAAATGACTTGGTTGGGCTCAAAATAACTCAAAAATGGAGTTTACACACCACTTGTCCATAGTCTTTGCGGCATAAACTCCATGAAAAACATTAGGATTTGCGGCGCAAACCCTATGGCGAACATTATGTTTTGCGATGCAAACCCTATGGCAAATATTTTCCAGTGAACGTTTGCGATGGTATGGTGATGCCTATCCATTACCTAAGCTCTAGTTTCCGATGCCAACTTAGTTTTGAGGTCCATAAACACTCCCAACACCCCCCCCCCCACACACACACACAACATCAACATATGATCTACCATCACTATAGGGGTCCTAAAGATTATTTTAGAAGCATCAAAGGGTGTTACGACTATGGGGTGTTACACTTAACTACACCTCTCCCTTTAATGCCAACTAAAACCGTTTCCAATCAATCCATTTACCATTTATTAACCAAGGCCATTTTGTAGTGGTGTCGTCATACCAACCATTCTTGCAAGTACTATCCATAGCCAACCACATGTAGGTATAGGGGACTTTAGGTCCCCTTCCAATTACTAAATTAAATCCACTTGGGGGAATCCGTACCCCACAAGCATAACCATTTATCCATTTACATTTCCAAACCATTTAATCCATGTATAAATCCTTTACCAAGTTTAAAATAAGAAAGTGTTCTATTTAAAAGAAGTCAATATAATGAACATAACTTTATAAGAATTTTGTCAAACACATTGGGGGCATAATATATATCCAAAATCAATTCCAATTATCCAAAACCACCATTAATGCATATAAAAGCATAATTAAAACCATGGAAACCATAACCAACCACTTATAAAATAAACCCCCAAATCATACTTAAAAACTCAAAAATATGCAACAATAAAATCATGAAAACTAGTAGTAAAATAGTGCCTTTAGTTGGAACTGACAATGAGGGAAGAGAACATGACTTATTCCGAAGAATTGATGGAAAGAAATCACCAAAACAAACCCTAAATTAGTCCTCAAGATAAAACCCTAGCTTTTTTGGCCTAAAGCTCTTGAGAGAATTATGAAGCGTTTAGAAATAGTTTCTAAGTGTTAATGAGTAAAATAATAAGGTAAATACTTTTCTAAGTAGGTTAGAAGTGGTGGGGTCTTATTAAGGTAAGTAGGTAAATGTCCAGAATACGCTTACTTAAGTTGCATTAAAATCCCATCACAGGGATACGACTAACCCATACGAGTCGTACCCTTCTGATATGAGTAGTACCCGTCACTCGTATCCTACCCTAACCCTTGGACCTATTACTGTCCAGTATACAACTTATCCGACCAAGTCATATCCAATGTATACAATTCGTATCTCCCATCCGTATCCCTAGAAGAATAGAATACGAAGAGGATTTAACATTGTCCCCTCCACGAGTACAAGATATGACTCGTACCCAACCATACAACTCATATCCCCTAAGTCGTATCCATTCGAGTAACCCATCCATCCCACCAACTTACACTAGTCAGCATACGACTGGACCATACTACTTCTACCCCAACATTTAGCTCGTACCCATGAGTCATATTGGGTCCAAAGAATGGAATTCCAGGAAAAATTCTAAGGTCAAAAACTCAGGATGTAACATTCTCCCCTACTAGGAACATTTATCCCCGAATAATGGATAAGGTAGGTGTAACCACACATAGAGTAATTTGAATTATCAAACATATTCCCAATCTTCATCAAAGTTCTAAAACAAAGAGACAAAGATATTAATCTTTCCTTTAACAAACTTAGAAAATAAAGATGTGTTCAAGAACACATACCTTCTGCACGAATCCCGAGAGCAAAAAACAAGAGCAGGACCTCTTCATAAGACAGAGAATCCAAGATACCCAATCCTTCTAAAGGATCAATCGAAGAAGGATCACCAATACACTTCCTTAACATGGAAACATGAAAGACCGTATGAAACAAACCCAAACTAGCAGGCAACTTTAATTCATAAACAACATTACCAACTCTCCAAAAATCACATAAGGACCAATAAATTAGGGACTGGGCTTTCCTTTCTTGCTAAACCGCACTACTTCCTTCATGGGAGATGCCTTTAGTAATATCTTGTTCCAAACCTCAAACTCCAAGTCTATACGCCTAACATCTGCATAGGACTTTTAGCGACTCTAGGCAGCCTTAAGCCTATGCTGAATCACCTTCACCTTCTCCATAGCTTGATAAGCCAGATCCAAACCAACTATGTCCGCCTCACCAAGCTTAAATAAACCAATAGGAGATCTATACCTCCTACCAAAATGCCTTAAAAGGGCCATACCAATACTCGAATGATAGCTATTGTTGTAAGAAAACTCCACCAAAGGTAGATGCTCGACCTAATTGCCACCATAGTCAATCACACAAGCCTGAAGCATATATTCCAAAGTCTAAATCATTCTCTCTGCTTGCCTATCCGACTGCAGATGAAAAGTAGTACTCAGACTGACCTTAGTCCCCAACTCTTTTTGGAAAGACCGACAGAAATGAGATGTAAACTGCGTACTATGATAAAAAATAATTAGGACAAGTACCCCATGAAGTTTCATAATCTCCTGAAGATATAGCTTTGCATAGTCCTCTACCAAAAAGATAGTCCTCACTGGCAGAAAATGAGCAGACTTCATCATCCTATCCATGATAACCCAAATCAAATCAAATTGGTTCTGAGACTGAGGAAGATCGGTAACAAAATCTATATTGATTACCTCCCACTTCTATTTAGGAAACTCAATTTCTTGATGCAATCTACCAGGCCTCATGTGCTCAATCTTAACATGTTGACACACCATGCACTTGGCCACGAAATCCACTATATTTCTCTACAAACCATTCCACCAATATATCTTCCTGAGATAATGATACATCTTTGTCGAGCCGGCATGAACAACATAGCATGACTCATGCACCTTAGCCAAAATCTTTTGCTGCAAACTATCGATATTAAGAACACACAACCTCACTTGGTATCGAAAAGTAACATCATCACCAATCTTAAACACCACCATATTTTTCCCACCAATATCACTCATGATTTTTATCAAGACAGGATCCAATACTTGTTTCTCCTTTAATCTTTGCACCAAAGATGATCGAACCACTTTTTGCACCATCACACCACCATCTATAGAGTCCAAGTGACGAACTCCAATATTGGTCAAGCGGTGAATATCCTTTACTAATTCCTGTTTTTCTTCCTCTACATAAGCTAAACTTCTCTTAAACAACCTGCTAAGAGCATCAGTAACCACATTAGCCTTACCTGGGTGGTAATGAAGGCTCCTATCATAGTCCTTGAGAAGCTCAATCCATTTTTTTTCAGAGATTAAGCTTCTTATGAGTACACATACTGTAGAGTCTTATGATCAGAAATGATATCCACGTGAACACCATACAGATAATGCCACTATATTTTCAAAGCAAACACAACCGCCAGTAGCTTCAAATCATGAGTATTTCTCTTATGCACCTTTAAATTCCTGCAAGCATAGGCAATCACATTCTCATGGTGCATCAAAACACAACTAAGCCCTACCCGAGATATATCATAATAAACCATAAACCCATCATTTCCTTTTGGAAGAGTCAAAATTGGAGCCGAAGTTAGCTTATCCTTCAATTTCTCAAAACTCCCTTCACAAGGATCTGACCAAGAAAACTTAGCCTTCTTCTGAGTTAACTTAGTTAAAGAAGCTACTATCAATGAGAAGCTCTCCACAAACTACCTATAATACCCGATTAAACCCAAGAAACTCCAGATGTTGGATGGAGTCATGGTCCTAGGACACTCTTCACTATAGCAACATTTTGAGGATCAACCATTATACCCTCACTAGAAATAATATGACCCAAGAAATTCATGGCATTCAACCAAAACTCATACTTAGAGAACTTAGCATACAACTTCTATTTCTTTAAGGCCTGCAATACTACACAGAGATAATTAGCATAATTCACCTCACTCTTCAAATAAATCAGAATGTCATTAATAACACAATGATGAAGAGATTCAAATACTGTTGTAAACTCCATTCATCAGATCTATAAACACCGCCAGGGCATTAGTCAATCCAAATGACATCACTAAGAACTCAAAGATGCCCATACCAAGTACGAAAAGCCATCTTAGGGATATCCACCTCCCTAATCTTAAGTTGATTGTACCCCGACCAGAAATATATCTTAGAAAAGAACTTGGCACCCTATAACTGATCAAATAAATCATCTATCCTCGGGAGAGGATACTTGTTCTTGACCATTACCTTATTCAACTACCTGTAGTCAATCCACATCCAAAGGGAACTATCCTTCTTGCGCACAAACAACACTGGTGAACCCAATGAAAAAATACTAGGACGAATAAATGCCTTATCCAAAAAATTCTTAAGTTGCTTCTTGAGTTCCCTCAACTCATTCGTAGCTATTCTATATGGAGGAATAGATATCAAACGAGTGTCTGAAAGAAAGTCAATACCAAACTCTATTTCTCTATTCGGGGGAACACCAGGAAGATCATCCGAAAAGACCTCTAAAAACTCATTAACCACAGAAACTAATTGTAAAGAAGGACCTTCCAAGTTAGAATCTTTAACACAGACCAAGTGATAAAGACACCCCTTCGAGGTTAACCTCCGATCTCTAAGATAAGAAATAAACCTTCCCCTAGGAGGTAAAGAACCACCCTCCTATTTTATAACCGGTTTATCAGGAAACTTACAGATAATCTTTTGGGTCTAACAGTCTAAAGATGCGTCACAGGAGTGTAACCAATCCATACCTAAGATGACATCAAAGTTCACCATCCCTAACTCAAACAGATCCACTAAGGTCTGTTTGTTACCAACAGATACCATACACCCCCTATAGACTCTTTTAGCAATCATCGAGTCTTCTATCTGGGTATAAATACAAAAAGGATCCAAATTACTTCAGGATTAATAGCAAAAAATACAGCCACATAAAGAGTCACATAAGAAAGAGTGGACCCCTAATCAATCAAACAATATACCTTACGGGTAAAGAGCTGTAACGTACCAATAACGACATTAAGTGATGCCTTAAATTCCTGTTGGGACGCCAAAGTATACAACCTATTTCAGCCAACACTAGAACCAGGAGCAGTAACAAAAGCCAATGTAATACCACCAAGTTTAGGAGAAGAAGATGAATCCACAGGAACCTTGTTTGCCCCTGTAGCGACCTTATTAACCAAACAATCCCTGAGCTGATGACCTGGATGGCCACACCTGAAGTATTTGTCCCTTTTTTATTCATAATATCCCTAATGGGGTTGTCCATAGAACTGACAAGAAGGACATAAAGAAACTGAATAACCTCTGCGCGCTTAAGATTGGGTACCCTGTGCCCAAAAGTTATCACCACCCTGATGACTCTTGTCTCCCGACTGCTTTGAGTAAAAGGCACTGGCAGTAGAGAAGAAACCTGAGCTCTTCACTTATTTTTCTACCACTTGCCACCATCCCAACCACCCTAGGACAGCGCATGGTACTTAAGACCATAAATGGTCCCAAGCTAACCCATGTACTTGTAAATTATTAAGTAATTGATCTAAATCTATATAAAATGACTGAGTTTACTTTGTAGAAATAAAATCATGAGGAATCTGAGAAAAATACAATACTGGTACAATTTAACATTTTGATAAAACTGAACAGCAAAACTAAAATTACATGACTGACTCTGACTGACATATGTGAAGCCTCTACTATACTGAATATAGATAGTTGGGATGCGATGCCAGCTACTACTAATCAATACATATAAGTAAGAAAGTAGAGTACATAAATAACATCTAACTAAAATACCCGTAGTAGAAGGACTCATCATCTACTGGCTAGAATCTGCAACTGTCTAATCGTGATATATGAACTATAACTGAACTGGTACCTATATTATTAGACAATATAGCACATAGACATATATGTAGATCAGTACTTTGAAAATGTACGGAGCATGTGGGGGTAAATACATAAGTAAATCAATATATCAATATTTTTATAAATTTGTAAATAATGTATGCTAAGTGTAGATAACTCACATAAGCTTGAATAACTGAAAACTGAGAATTGTAATCATGAGTAATGAAGCATTCTGTATAAATCTAGAAAGTCATGACACTTAGTTCTAAAAGTTATACTTGAATTCTATCGGTAATCATGTTGTCTAAGAGTAGAAAGGACTCACTTTTATATCTGAAATCTGAAAGCTGAAATTTGTAGCTAATGTCTTTTATAAAGAAAAATATGAATAAAGCTATGAGCCTATACACTTAGTTTCTACAAGTTTTTCTGTTATTTTTTTCTGTTCTAAAATCTGTAGTCTGTAAACTTTAGGCTATAGGGAAATGCTTTTAAAATCTATTCTAAAAATCTTTACTGTTAGGATTACTCTTTCTGTAGAGAGGTTCTTCTAATTGACATAAACCATGTGAGCTATCATGGATTCCAACATCTAGTTCTCTTATGGAAAAACCCCATGGTGGGAAGTGGTGTCATACTCTTGCCAGGGAGTATAACCTAATCTAAGTGATCACATCTGTATCTGTCATCCATATAGAAATGGGAATAATCTGATAATCTGAACCTACATTGGCTCGTAGTTTTGAGGCATAAGAACATACCCAACTCGGTGGTAAATACTACTCCCTTTAATCTATATGCTCATTCTGTTGGAAATCCACTTTGAAAATTTAGTATAATGGTTTATTATGAAAACCAACTGTATAATTGCTAAGTTAAACTATAATCTGAAATTGTAAAGTTGATTTCATATCTAATTTGAGATCAAAAGGTTAAATCTTTATAAAAAAATCTAAAAATAATCTAGTCATAGGGTGTTTATAGCATAATCAATCTTGAAATAACAATATTCAATTAGGGCTTAATGGACCATACATCAAATTCATGTTAAAACATCATAATATTCATGCTTGATAATGTAAATATTGATAATTCAACTCAAAATCTAGAAGTTACTGCAATACGTATAAAATACAAAAATAGACATGCAATTCAACTTCTAAATCACTTAAAATCTCATAAATTTGCAAATATCAACAATAGGTATGAACCCTAATATGAAACTCATGTATATTCATACAAAATCATGTAAATTTATAATTAAAACTAGTTTTGGGCACAAGAATGAAAGGATTATCCTTGTTCATAAACCATACATACCTTAATTGATGATTAGATGAAGAAACTCGAATGTTAAATCCCTATTTGTGATCTTAAAGATAGAATCTTGAAGTTCTTGAATTGGTAATTCTTAATTTTGAGCTTCCTTGGAGAAAGAATGGTGGAATTTGGATTTCTTAGGGATTAAGTTTTGATGTTCTAGGGTTTTTTTTGAGAGAAAGTTGATGAAAAGGGATCATATAATGGTTGGAATAGGATTAATTCAGTGTTATTCATGACTTGGGGGCTTGGGAAATGACTAAACTACCCTTTTAAAATCAACTTCAGAAACTAGAAATATGAATTTTAGGCCCCATCACGAGCGCCACTATCGTGGTGGCTTACTGGAAAAAGGGACAATTGCAAACTAAAACTTCACCGTGATGCGGGGAAATCATAGTAAACCACTAAAAATTGACAAATACCATTTAGGCCATCATCGTGATGCGGTACTATCGTGGTGAGCTACTGGAAATTGACAGATGGGAACTGAGACCTCATCACAATACGGGCCAATTATGGTGCCTCACTGGAATCGAACAATTGCGATTTCTTCCTTCACCGCGGTGCGGTGCCTGTTGAAATGTCATTCTATTTTACTAAAAATGTTATAACTTCTAAACCGAGTATTGGATTAAGGAGAAATTGGTATCGTTGGAAAGCTGAGCCAATTATCAACATATTGGTGGGTTTAGAGCTTGAAAATTCTACATGTATCAAGAGTTATTTATTTTCAAAGATAACCTTTGATAATCTAGGAGCTAAACTGAGCTAGAAAAAAGTATGGGGTATTACAATATCTCCCCTTTAGAAATATTCATCCTCGAATGTGGCTAGTTAAACTGAAAATACTGCGGAATTGAGGCTATATGCTGACATACTCAACTGAAACAAAGTTGCATGTCTGAATCTAAATCATATGGAGCGACTGATTGGACTGAAAGTTCTGAACTAAGGTGACTGAGATCATATACTGAACTAAACATTCACATTTGGGAACATACTTACATGACTAATTCTGAAACATTAAAACCTCTATTATAAAATTGATTTCTGAACTGACTTGCCTTTACTTACTACAAGGAGCTAATTCATTGTGAGAGTTTAGAATTTGCTTGAAATGTTCATGATGTAATCATACATATAAAACTATGAAGTGATAAATTATGCAGGCAAGAATCATAAGACAACGAGGCTAAGATTATAAAATGGGTATTACATTGTCGAGCGGGAATACTTGGAAAACTAAGATCATTTACTGAATACTTATGAACTAAATCGTGACTAAATATCTGAATTTGAAACTGACGCCTGATGCATATACTGAGCTGAAATCGCAACTTACATGGATGCGAACAAACTACCTCCTGGAATGGCCATACTCATGAAACTTCAAGTAGTAGAACTAGACTAAATCGAAAGATGGAAAAACTATAGAAATTTATCAGTCTAACTATTAAACTAGATTGCTAGCTATACGGACTGAATCATACTGAATGCCTATACCCAAATGGAGTATTTCTTCAACACTCTTCTAAGAAGTTCTAATAATATTACGGAGTAAAGAACTTTGGGCATGATCTGAACAAAAAATTACAATATTCCTACAACTCTATAGCATGGAACATAGACCTATAAATCATAAGCTAGGATAGAATTACTAGGCCTTGAGCAATGCAACTTCTTACTTTTAAGCTTAGCAGCACTTCTTAAATACTCCCTCAACTATACCGTTTCCCTTAAATACCATATTCACTTGATTCAACTTATAATTCTCACATAAGCATTGATAAATCCATCTACTAAAGTCTGAACTAAATTCTCTCATCATGATCAAGCCTAACTCTAAATCACAAGGTACTGCACATAACACCATAATACTAGTTTGAACCATGAATTCAATACCCCAAGTGTTGTCATAACTACTCACCTCTAAGATAATTCTTCTTATCACTTTAACAACTATATTCAACCTCTTACTAGGAGGTTACTAATGCGCAATGCATGCATCCACTTACACACCAACATGACATTCAAACCTATTTTCATAACCACATATGCACTTCCAAATAAACACCCATAAAAGCATATTTCTCATATCCTCTAATACTTCTAACAATAACAACTTCCATGAACTATTCTTAAGAAGACAAGCATAAAATATTCTCAACTGACCATTTCATAGACAAAAAGCTTCACCTCAATATTCCTTCACTTATAGACTTTTATAAAACAATCATACAATAATCTTTCCCAACATAACACATTTACTCTCTCCCATCTACAAAATTGTTCATCATCACTATCTTGACCTAAGGAAAGGTCACCAAAAGGTTAGAATACCAGGGTCTAAAACATGAAGGGATACTAAGCATAACTTGACACTTTACTGAGGCTTGAGAAATAAAGTATTCACGACATGCATTCATTAAAGAGGTCTAATCTGAGGATGTACATATATAAATCTAAATTTTTCTGGTCGTTAAGAGTGTTGCATGAGTACTGGAGTTGAACATACAATAAAGCATGAGTACATGAGTCATGAGCTGCATGACCTTAATTTGGAGTTCATAACTTATGGAATATAATTTTGACTGCTGAATGAACTGAAACTCCTCATACTAGGAACTAGGAGAGTACATGATTCTCTATTATGCGCATGAACATGAACTATGATCATGGAACTGACACGTAAGGAATGAGTAGATATTGGGATAACTTAAATAAGAATGGGTTGGGACTCATCCTCACTTTCTAATATTCTATAACATACTGACATCACTACTAGAATCTGAGAGCCTGACTTGGTTACTTGCTCTATCATCTCCCCCTTAGCTTCAAGCCATCATTCTAAGTCTGTGAAACCCTTTACTAAAATTTAAATTGAACTACACTCATTGCACTCTAAAGTCTGGAATACAACAATACACGTAAATCATAAACTTACTCTAAAAGACTACATAATACTTTCTTCTGAGATACAACTCTATCTTTCTATAGACCAATAGTCATTATATAATAACTTAAACACTTACTAACTTAGAATATTCATGAGTATCACCATATCCTGAGTTCACGCCATCTAGAGCTTCAACTCTTATTTCTATTTGCTCAATCTTCAAGGGTTCAAACTTAGATTCTAACATCAAACTTAAATTCTAACACTTAACATGGATATCCCCAAACCTTTAATGAACCATATTGCTTCTGTCATAGCCTACTAATATCACATCTTTAAACTTATATTTCTAAACCATAAGAATCAAGATCATACCTAAAAGGCTCAACATCATCTATCCATAATTCAACTTCTTAACTTAGCTTATTAAGAACATCATATGCTATATAACTAGTCTCCTTTCACTTGGCAACTCAACGGTACTACTAACCACACACAACACGTAATAAACTTAGAAAATAATGCAACCCCATATCACCTTGGAACACCTCTACATCATGCTTACAATATCATACTGAATTACAAATAAATAGACTTAAACTCTTGCATATATTATTTAAGCCTACTAGATCACTTCAATTTAACTATCATCACTAATCGAGCAGTCATTACTCCTACCTTGATAATCATCCACTATTCAAACTTATCGTCTAATGCTAAACATAATTTATTACCTAATGTCACATATTATTGTCACTTGGGAGCTATAAAATAAAACACCAAGAAATACTAGTCCACTAGAACCCCATAATAACCACAATTGATCATATTATCGCATGGTCTATCTTATTATAATCCATTAACACATACTACTTCTACACATCACTACTATTTACCCATCTATGCACCTAAATTAACAGTACTCAACCACCAGATACTTTCATTAATAACCTAAACTTTTCTAATATAATAAATACCATCACTACTCCTTTTCTACTTTAAACAACAACAATTCACCTTTACTAATAACTCTTTCTCTACCTTCCACTGAACTAACACACAAGGACATATCACCTTAAGGAATTAGACAATTGCAATTTCTTCCTTCACCGCAACGTGGTGCCTGTCGAAATGCCATACTGTTTTACTAAAAATGCCATAACTTCTCAATCGAGTATCATAATAAGGCAAAATTTGTATCATTGGAAAGCTGAGCCAATTATCTACACATTGGTGGGTCTAGAGCTTGAAAATTCTACAGGTATCAAGTGTTATTCATTTTAAAATCTAACCTTTGACATTCTAGGAGCTAAACTGAGCTAGGAAAAAGTACGGGGTATTACAATCTTCCTGATCCAAAAACTTGCTCCTCTTTCCCTGTGTATCCCTAAATTCTTCCTGCCTTCTCTTCTCATCCTCCACTTACTGCATATGGATAGTCAACCGAGAAATATCCATATCTTTAATGAGCAAAATAGTCTTGCTCTCCAAGATAAAATCTCTATTTAACCCAGAAGCAAACTTTCTCATTCTCGTTCTCATGTCAGCCACCAAGTCAGGAGCATACCTCGAAAGATAATAGAACTTTAAGGAATATTTCTTGAAAGTCATTCTCCCCTGCTTAAGATTCACAGACTCCTTCATCTTAGCTTCCCTCAGTTCTTGAGGAAAGAAATGATCCAAAAAGGCATCAGAAAAGGCCTTCCACAATTTAGATTCTTCCACATCACCCCTATCTCTATCCCACTTCTCATACCACTAGTAAGCAACATCTTTGAGCTGATAAGATGCAAAGTTCACCCTCTCCATATTAGTAGCCTGCATCACCCAAACTATCTTCTCTATTTTATCTAAGAAGGCCTGGGGATCCTCCTCCACCTTTACTCTAGTAAAAGTAAGAGAACCCATCTTCATGAATTGTCCAACTCTTGTGGCCTCAGCAAACAACCCACCAGATGCATCCCACTCAGCCTAAGCAACAACCAACTGAGCAATAATATGAATAGATTTTTGAAATTCCACATTCATCACATTGCCCTGAGAGACTTGAGGAGAACTGGTAGGATTAGGAGAAACCCCAGTACCATCCATAATAGGACCCTGAGATCAAAGATGTACCCCCATCGTAGGATGTACCCCTTTAGCATCATCCCCAGATGGGACAGAAAGAATTTTCTTATTATCCAAATTTATGAGGCATGATTTGATAGACAAACAAATAAGGATTAGAGAAGATTTCCAAACTTTAGACACCAAGCTTGAAAATAGAATACCAAGGAAGTGAAATATTCCTAAATGTCTTGAGCCTCTCTCTTATGAGTGTGGTGCGTTACATACCCCTAAAAAAGACTCTACTCTACATGACTTTATGGACTTCCCAGTTGACCATGAACCTGGATCTGATACTAACTTGTCACGATCCAAACCAGGGCTAAGACATAATGGGCGTCCCAAGTACAACCAAGACCGAGGATCACCCCGTATTACCCAACCCAACCACCTATATCCAGCCTAGATGGGCAGAATTTTGAGCATATAACAAGATAGTGTGAACTCTCTCATGAAGACTCTAGAATAGGGTCACAACCATGACCGACCCAATAAAATCTAACCGTACCAAACCAATCATCCAACCATACAAAACCAAACCAAGGGCCATAAACCAGGTCGTAACCAAAGGGAATACCAAAACATAATATGATAATCAATCCTAAAATGTTATATGATGGAACAACAAATAATATAGTCCAAGGGTGTAAGACCCAACACCAATACCGATCCCAAGGCAAACACCAATACCGATCCTGCCCATACCAACCCCCAAAAGTACCATAAAATCTCTATCCAAAAAGAGTAACAATATTTGGTTGGGACATGCTCCCAACCATGGCCAAAACCAAAATCCAAAATAAAATAAAAATGTCCAAAGATGTCTATAACATGAAATAGAGCCTTTTGAAAGGATGAAATCTCACCATTTCAGTCCAAATGCTGATCCGAATCCGCGTGTTGGACAGAAGGAGTAGAATGGTTGGTTCCTGCATAGCGTGGGTATACAACCGCCAGCAGATGGGTTAGTGAATGATCGCTAGCATGAACTCAGGATGAGGATAAAATAATGCCATCTATAAACCAAGTAAAACCATCCATAATGCATACAACCATATATATATATATAAGTGTCGAGAAAGGGAATTCGAGTTTAGCATGTATTTAAAATTTTTACTTGGGTTGTGTAGCTTTGTCATCCTAAAACACTCATGGGCAATATGGGTTTAGCTCCCCCTGCTGAAAGGGCCCCAGTGCTTATAGTCGCACGACCGGGGAAATATCCCGTTGGGATGACTAGTACATCCCCCAATGACCGAGGAAATATCCCATTGGGATGACTAGTACATCCCCCAATATAAGGTATGACATCATGCACATGGTCCACCAAGACCAACCTCATACTAGTAAATATGAGTTTCCAGTTTTGATTCCCTCAGGACCTCCACCTTCCACAGCTTAGCTACACTTCCCCCTTTAATGCCCAATTAAAATTATTTCCAAGCAATCCATTTACCATTTACTAATCGAGGCCATTTAGTAGTGGTATCATTATACCAACCATACTTGCAATTACTATACATAACCAACCACATGTAGGTATAGGGGACCTTAGGTGCCCTTTTGATTACCATATTAAATCTGCTTAGGGGAATCCGTACCCCACAAGCATAACCATTTAGTCATTTGCCTTTCTAAACCATTTAATCCATGCATAAATCCTTTACCAAGTTTAAAACAAGTAAGAGTTCAATTTAAAAGAAGTTAATACAATGAACATATCTTTATAAGCATTTTGTCCAACACATTGAGGGCATAATATATATCCAAAACTAATTCCAATTACCAAAAACCATTCCCATATAATCCAATTATCTAAAGCTATCATTAATGCATAGAAAAGTATAATTAAAACTATAGGAAACCATAACCAACCTTTTATAAACAAAACCCCAAAATCATATTTGAAAACTCAAAAGCATTTGACAATAAAATCATGAAAACCAATAGTAAAATCATGCCTTTAGTTGGAACTAACAATGAGGGAAGAGAACTTGACTTATATCGAAGAATTTATGGAAATAATTCACCAAAGCAAGCCCCAAATTAGTCCTCAAGATGAAACCCTAGGTTTCTTTCCCCAAAAGCTCTTGAGAGAATTATAAAGTGTTTAGGAATAGTTTCTAAGTGTTAAAGAGTAAAATAATAGGGTAAATACTCTTCCAAGTAGGTTAGAAGTTGTGAGGTCTTAGTAAGGTAAGTAGAAAAATATCCAAAATACCCCTACCTAAGTTGCATAAAAATCCTATCACAGGGATACGACTGACCCATACGAGTCGTACCCTTTCAATACGAATGGTACCCGTCACTCGTATCCTACCCCAACCCTTGGACACAACACTATTCAATATACGACTCATCCGACCAAGTCGTGTCCAATGCATACGATCCATACCTCTCATTCGTATCCTTAACAGAATAGAATACCAAAAGGATTTAACACTGTCCCCTATATGAGTACAAGATACGTACCCAACCATACGACTCGTATCCCCTAAGTCGTATCCATTTCAATAACCCATCCATCCTACCAACCAACACTGGTCAGCATACGACTGTACCATATCACACATACCCCAACATATGGCTCGTACCCATGAGTCGTATTGGGTCCGAAGAACAGAATTCCAAAAACAATTCTAAGGCCAAAAACCCAGGATATAACAATATACATTACTACTTATGTATCTGAACTTATTGATTTAACTATAATTAAAGAAATAAAATATCGATCTTAAATACATAACACAATTAAAGCTATGTTTATGAAATTGTGATTAATGAATCCCTTAAATTCAGTAACGTCTTTTCAATTTTAAAGTTTTGAAACCCCAAATCAATTTCAACAATCAGAATTAGAGATTTGGAATCTAGTGTTGATTTCAACAATTGCATTCGAATTGCTTCCCCTGTAATAATATACATTACAAATTAATATTAGTTTAATATTCAACAAAACTTAAACAAAATTTTTCTAAACTTGAAAACATAAAATAATGCTTAGTATTCATGTTTGATATTCTTTCATATACATAATAATGCTACGTATATAGGCTGAAATAAGCACACCTCGACTTGTCTAATAAAGCCATATACATAATTGTGTTACGTATAACACTGCTAATGCATAACTTATGCATAAACCCATAATGTATATGTTCTAAAAATACAATAATCCAACAATGTCTATTTCAATATATATACATAAAAGAATTATGTATATGGGTTGATATACATAACTATGCTATGTGTAACACTGTTAATGCATAACATATACATAACTCTGTAATGTATATTTGCGGAAATAAATAGCTCATCAGTGTTTATTTCACCACATATATATAATAAATTTAAAGTATATGGGTTCATATACATAATAATGTTATGTATAGGGAATGGAGTACAACAAATCTCGAACGACTGCCTCCAAACATATACATAGCCACGATACGTATCAGGGTTAAAGTAACATCACTGATTCTTTGTAGCTATGTATATGAATACAAAAATTAAATAAAATAAACAGATACCACGTGTCACATCATTTCCTTAGTTACAACCTTGCTCAGATGCCATGTGTCGCATCCTTAATCTTTAACTAAGCACACGTGCGACACTTGATAATTTGCTCATGCTCTTGCACCACTTGCTTATGCTTTTGCTAGGCCAAGTCAGCCTAATACACTAGGAATCGCTAAGAGAATGAAAAGAAGAACACAAGAGAATTATTAGGAAGATTTGTATTAAAGAGAACTTGGAAGATTTGCTTGATGATTATACAAATGGATGCCTCTCTATTTATACTACTCTTCTAGGGGCTAAAGTATAAATATAAATTATATACAAGTCCACGTTCTAAAATTTTGTACACAACTAGAATGTTTCAACACCTTCCATGCAATTGCATAAAATTCTAAGGCGTCCTAATAGAATTCTCTTTATGTCTCTAGAATGTTGCACCAAGAACCAATCTCCTTCTCATGTAAGCCTTCCACATGGATAACTTTATGTCACATAGCGCCTAAGTGGAGTCATGCCGTGGTGGGTCATCACACTGTTGAATTAATTAACCGATAAGGTTGTGTATATTGATAATTATTTCATCATCTTTAATGAAGGTTTTGAATATGAGTTGTAACAAATTTAAATTTAACCAGATTTAATTTGAATAATGAGCACAAAGAAAAAATAACAAAAATAATCACATATTTCCTTCCAGTAATCCTTGTTATCCAGAATAGATTATTTATTTTGATTATTGTAAGTTGTCATTTTCAAAAAAGAAAAAATTGTATTTGAAATGGGAACCACGTGATTTGTTTAGCCTCGCATAATGTTAAAATCAATGAAACATCTGCATCAATTGTTCACTAGGAAATTTTGGCGTTTAACAAAGTGATGTTACCGAAAAAATATTTTTAAATATTTTTTATGTTTGATATATTTTCTCAAAGGGTGTGTTTGGATGCTTTCATGAAAAATAAGTTGGTTTCTTACATTTTTTTTAAGTTTGGTTAGTTAATGAAAAAATATTTTTTAGAAAATACATTTTAGTGTTTAGTTAAAGAGTAGGAGATACTTTTTAAAAAAATAATTTTTAACTCCGAAAAATACTTTTTTTTAGAGTGTATTTGATATGGAGGAGGAAAATATTTATAGAAAAATAAATTGTTTCTTACTTATATTTTTTAATTCAGTTTTTAAAAATATTTTAAAACTTTTTTCTTACCCTATTTGTTCTCATTTTTTTTTGTTAAATATTTTATAGGAAAATAAGTTGTTTCTTACTTATATTTTTTTGTTCTTTATGCAAGTAGAAAAATATTTTCTAATAGTATTGGTAAATATTTAACAAAAAAAATGCGAACAAATAGGGTAAGAAAAAAGTTTTAAAATCTTTTTAAAAAATGAATTAAAAAATTAAAATTCTTTTTTGGAGGAAGTTGATAGGCGGGAAGGGAGGCAGGGATGGGGGGATGTTTTAAATCTTTTAGAAAAACAAATTAATTTTTTTTTTTGTGTGTGTGGGGGGGGGGGGGGGGGTTGGGGAGGGGGGGGGAAAAGAAAAAAATTTAATTTTTTTTTAGAGGAGGGAGGAGGGGGTGGGGAGGGAGCTGGTAGGGGTGGGGGTTGAATAGGGTGTGGATAAAAAATAAGTTTGAATTTTTTATTAAAAAATTAAATATTTTTTTCGAGTGAGGCTGGGGTTAGGGATCGGGATAGGTAGGGCAGTGAGGGTGGGATAAGAAAAATATTTTTTTTTATAAAAATAAATTTAAAAACATTTAATTTTTTTTTTGGGGGGGCGGGGTAACACGACCTGAAACCGGGCCATGTCGTAGGGGCACCTCAAGCCCACATGAACTGGAGGTCGTCCCGATAACCCAACCTAATCATCACACTAATCACAAGAGTCGAATGAATTCTGACACATAATAAGATAGCGGAAACCATACTGCAAGTCATAGATTAAACATGTCTAAACATTCCATTAGATTCAACAACTAATCAATATACCCAAGTCCACAGCCATCCACAATACTTCTATACAAACCGATGTTTGGAAAAGTATATGTCGAGACAAGCCCCCGAAAATAGTCGAACCAAATCTAAATAAGACTAAGTCTAAAGATAAGAAACCAAGAATGAATGTATTCAGAAATAAGGAAGCTCACCACTCCAAAGTCAATGCACGATCCACTTCAATAATCTAATCACTGCACAGGAAGAGAAGAAGCTTCGTCCCCTATGTCACGTAGGGAAATGGAATCCGAAAACGGTTAACGGTTAAAACACTAGCATGTAACCAAGTATAAGGATAAAATAGCATTATCATACCACATTCTATATCACATGCCAAACAAGGGGAACCAAGTCTTATCAACACTCTTGAAATACTCATTCGTCATACATGAAGTGGAGGACTCCAACCTTCCACACTTGTAGATTCAAACATTCTCAAAAGACAAGGACTTTAACCATATTCACGTTATTATTAGACAAGGGGACTTTAACTACATACACTCTCATTGAGTAAGGGACTCTAACCTTTTACATACTCATTGAGCAAGGTACTCTAACCTCTTGTACTTCTATTTTGCTAGGAACTCTAACGTCAAGCCATAGTTGATATAGGACTCTAACCTACAGCGGTGTTTTAGATCAGGCAAGGGACTCTAACCACAACCCATTCCATTAGGGCAAGGGACTCTTTACACAAGCCATATTAGAAGGCAAAGGACTCTAATCACAAGCCATTTTGACTACCATGGTCGACATTGGGACTCTAACCCTTTGTCCATATATCAACATTCATTCAATTCACATGCAAGGACTTTAACCCATTTTGACAAATTCAACACTATACAAGACGACAAACTCCTCATGGTATCCTTTGTTTCTCAACCATGTCAATAGGTCAATGTCTTAACTCAATTCATCATACAATTCAATTTAGGGTCATCAAGACCCCTACAAGTCATTCACACTTCATTAGTAACCGCATGCCAGATTGTTACCACACTTTAATTCAACAAACAATTCAAGTTCAATTTCATGCTTAAGGACTTTAACGCCTAGTAGTCATCAACCAACAAGGTCATCAATTACACCATACATGGCTCAGAATACCTTCACAATATCATTTATCAACCATTCATACTTATTGGGTCATTTCCATAGTTCAAAGCATTACCAATATGTAACTAGACAATTCACTTAGACATTTTCACAAATACCTTATGTGCATACATTTATCAAGGCCATATTCATGGTAGAAATCACTATCATTAAGGTTACTCAAGACTCATATGTTAAATCATAAACAATACAGATACACATATGCAATCCACCACCAATGTCATGTATAATCACTAGTCTAAGCAAGAACAAACACTATTCATTATTTGGCAACAAAAACCCTTTTCATTGACTTCAAAATCTCCATGTACACTTACCAATTCAAGTGGAAAATACATAGTTTTTGAGTTATTTAATAAGGGAAATAATACATGCCTTAAACAACTTGATGTATGGAGAATATTGACTTCACTTTGCCTCTTGAAGATTACCCTTGAAACCCTAGCCTTCAATTCTTCACAAAATATGTTTGAGAGAGAGTTTTGGATGTTTGATCCACTAAAAATGTGTTTTAGGAGGCCATATTCACTTATATAGTGAAGGGCCTTAGGGTTTTGGGTATGGTAAATGACCATACGGTCCTCAACTAAAAGCTTAAAATTAGCCACGATGTTAAGTATGACTCACTTGAGTCAATTGTACCCTAGGGTACGAGTGGTACCCTAACTCGTACCCTAGGCTTCTTATAGGTCATCTACACTGGTTAGAGTACAAATACACACCCTTAAGTCATATCCAAAGGTTACAACTCATGCCCTGACTCATACACTTCACCCGTACCAAAAATAGTCCACTCCAAGTTAAGACTCCACTCTATATGATTGGGTTGTGTACGACTCGTACACTTAGATAAGATTAGGAGGAGGCTCACTCATATCTAGGACAGTGAGTAACCCTCACCGCACTACCTAAGGTATGAAAAGGGATAGAGAGGAGGATATGACCTGTATCCAAGGGGTACAACTCATGCCCCTAGTCGTACCCACCTCAGTGACATCAAATAAAGAAATTTTTTAATGGTTCAAAGTCTAGGTATTTCAATTCTCCCCCACTTGGATCATTCATCCGCGAATAACGGGTAAGGCAAGTATAAACACAAGTTAACACTCTGTCACATATCAAAAAAACTTTAAACAAATTAGGACAAAGCGACAACAAGGATATAATACATATCATACTCATTATCAATCGACTATTTATTTCGTTAAATTTGGGACTCAACCCCATTACTTACTAACACACTTACTCAATTCACAACTTAGGGACTTTAACACATCGACTTATCAAAGATACTTGCGCAATTCAAGATTAGGGACTCGTACCCATCATTTATCAAAGACATGAATCAACTCAAGCATTAGGTACTTAAACCCATCACAACAAAGACACACATAATTTTGAAGTATAGGGACTTGAACCCATGGTCTAACAAGACATAAATCAATTCAAAACTTGGGGAATTTAACCCATTATCTAAACTAGACTTAAGTCAAGGTAGGAAGATTAAAACATACCTCAATCACGAGTTTCCAAAATAAGAAACAAATATGAATACTTGGACTCCATGTCCTCTTTCGCCTCCCAAGTAGCTTTCTCAAACTTTTGGTTCCTCCATAGAACCTTCATCAAAGCCACCTCTTTCATTCGCAATCAGCGAACTTGCCAATCTAAGATCCTCACCAAGACCTCCTCATAGGATAAAGATCACAAAATACTAACGTCTTCCAAGAGAAAAAACAATAAAGGTTCACCCACACACTTCCGTAACATAGAGACATGGAAAATCGGGTAAATGGAGTCCATACTAGAAAGCAACTCTAACTCATAGGCAACATTGCCCACCCTCTTCAAAATCAAGTAGGGACTAACATATCGGGGACTAAGCTTCCCCTTTTTACCAAACTGCATTACTCCCTTCATGGGAGATACCTTCAAGAATACCCAATTGCCAACATTGAACTCTAAGTCTCTATGCCTCACATCCATATAGGACTTTTGGTGACTTTGAGGGGTTTATAGTCTATCACAAATCACCTTTACCTTCTCTAAGGCTTGGTGAACTAAATTAGGGCCAAGCAACTTACCCTCGCTAACTTCATACCACCCAATAGGAGATCGACATCTCCTACCATACAACTCCTCAAAAAGGGCAATGCCAATACTAGAGTGGTAACTATTATTATATGCAAACTCAATCATAGGTAAATAGTCATTCCAAATACCACCATAGTCGATCACACAAGCCCGCAATATATCCTTCAATGTTTGGATGGTCCTCTCCTCTTGCCTATTCGTTTGTGGGTGGAAAGCGGTACTAAGGCGCACTTTAGTGCCCAAACCTTTTTTGAACGACTTACAAAAGTGAGATGAAAAGGGAGGAACACGATATGATATTATTAAAACTGGAGCATCATGCAACTTCACGATCTCCACAAGGTATAACTTAGCATAATCTTCCGTCAAAAAAGTAGTCCTCACCGATAAAAAGTAAGAGGACTTGGTCATTCTATCAACAATGACCTAAATAGAATCATATTGGTTTCAAGACCGAGGAAGATCGATAACGAAATTCATATTAATTTCTACCCACTTCCATTCGAGTAACACAATTTCTTGGAACAAACCACCGGGCGTTATGTGCTCAACTTTCACTTGTTGTCACACCATACACTTAGCCATATAACTAGCCACATCACGCTTCATATTATTCCACCAATAGAACTCTCTAAGATCATGATACATCTTCGTGGAACCAGGGTAAATAGCATACCGAGATTCATAAGCCTCGTCCATAATCCTTTTCCTCAATCCACCGACGTCAGGAACCATAGTCTACCTTTGTACCTTAGACACCATCACCACCAATCAAAAAGTCAATAACCTTAAGTTGGCCACATTGCCCTTGATCTTCATTAAGTCGGGGTCCAATACTTGCTTTTCTTTTTATCTCAACAATAAAAAACAACTGCGAGACTTCATACACAAATACACCACCATCATCTGAGTCCATGAGACGAACTTCGAAATTAGCCAAATGGTGAATATCTCTCACCAATTCCTACTTATCCTCATCCACATGGGCCAAACTCTCCATGGACAAATAGCTAAGAGCATCAGCGACTACATTATCTTTATCAGGATGGTAATAAAGACTCATATCGTAGTCTTTCAACAACTTAAGCCACTTTCTTTGTCGGATATTCAAATCTTTTTGAGTAAACACATATTGAAGGCTCTTATGATTAGAAATGATTTTGACATGAACACCATAGAGGTAATGTCGGCAAATCTTTAATACAAAAACCACGACTAACAACTTTAAGTCATGAGTAGGGTAGTTCTTCTCATGAACTTTCAATTTTCTAAAAGCATAGGCCACTACCCTACCATGTTGCATCAACATACAATTAAGACTAATTCGAGAAGCATCATAATATACTACAAAACTATCATTACCTTCGAGCAAGGTCCAAACCAAAGCCAAAGTCAATTTATCTTTCAACTTCTCAAAACTACCCTCACACGTATCCGACCATAAAAACTTGACTTTTTTTGGGTCAACTTGGTTAATGGGGCAGCTATAGTAAAACAAAAATCTCTACAAATCTTCTATACTAACCAACTAAACCCAAGAAGCTCTGAATATCGATTGGAGTCGCAGGTCTTGGACACTTCTTAACCACTGTAACCTTTTGAGGATCTACCATGATCCCTTCACTAGAGATAGCATGACCAAGAGAAGCTACGACTTTCAACTAAAATTTACACTTGTAGAACTTGGAATATAAATGATGATCCTTCAAAGTTCACAACATGGCAGGAAAGTGATCGATATGACCCGCCTCACTCTTAGAAAAAATGAAGATGTCATCAATAAAAACAATGATAAACATGTCCAAGAATAGATGAAAGACCCTATTCATCAAGTCCATGAATGCCATTAGAGCATTGGTAAATCCAAAAGACATGACAAAAAACTTATAGTGACAGTACCGGATTATAAAGGCAGTATTAGGGATATCCGCATCCATAATTTTAAGCTGATGATAACCCAATCTAAGATCAATCTTACAGAAACACTTTGCACCTTAAAGTTGATCAAACAAATCATCTATCCTAGAAAGAGGATATTTATTATTTATGGTCACCTTGTTCAACTGACGATAATCAATACACATACAAAGGAAACCATCATTCTTGCGCACAAACAACATGGGAGAACACCAAGGAGACACACCGAGATGGATAAAGCCTTTATATAAGAGGTCTTTTAATTTCTCCTTATGTTCTTTCAACTCCGCTGGAGCCATTCTATAAGGAGGGATAGAAATCAGACGAGTGTCCGAAATAAGATCAATCCCAAAATCAATTTCCTTTATGGGAGAAATACCAAGAAAATCATTGAGAAACACCTCGAGAAACTCATTAACCACGGGAACAGATTCTAAAGAAGGCTCTTCCCAGTTAGAATCTTTAACTCGAACCAAATGATACAAACACCCCTTCAAAATCAATCTTTGGGCTTTAAGATATGAAATGAATCTCCCCGTAGGCACTAAAGAACCCCCTTTCCATGCAATGACTGGCTCATTAGGGAATTTAAATATGACCCTACGGGTCTGATAATCTAAGAAAGCATAACATGAGTACAACCAATCTATCCCTAGAATAATATCAAATTCAATCATATCCAACTCTATCAAGTCTACAAGAGTCTTTTTACCATTAACAGATACCACACCCTCCTATAGAATCTCTTAACAACCATAGAGTCTCCTACCAAGGTAGAAATAGAAAAAGGAACCGACAGACTCTCGGGACCAAAATCAAGATGCACAGCCGCATACGTGGTCACATAAGAAAGAGTAGACCCTAGATCAAGCAAACAATACACATCTCAGGAGAAAAGTTTCAACATCCCTATGACAACATCGGGAGACGCCTTAGAATCCTGGAAAGTAGCAAGTGCCTACAAGCAGTTCCGACTAGTGTCAATGCTAGAAACAGAAGCAAAAGCAGAGACAACACTCTTTGGAATAAGAGTGGATGAAGTGGCAATAGAAGCCCTGTTTGCCCAAGGAGATGCTAGAGAGGCGCACTCACGGTGCATGTGCCCAATCTGACCACAACCGAAACATCTATTTCTCCCCTTGTCACACTGACCACGATAACTCTGACCACATAATTTGCAAGGAGGGCAGGGTGCAGCTGATTGAGCACCACTAGCCTGGAATTAGGCACCCTGTGTCCAGAACCTACTACTAAACTGAGATCAACGATTACTTGATAACTTTAGGTAAGAAGAGTGAACACTAGCTGAGGATAAAGAACCCAAACTCCCTCACTTATTTCATGGCCACTTGCCATCATCTCTACCACTTTTCTTGAAGGGCTTAAATTTCTTTTCTTTCATTTTACTAAACTCAACTTGCTTATTTATCTCCTATTCCACTCATTGCATATAGACGATTAACCTAGAGATGTCCATGTTTTATATGAAAAAGGTCGCCTTGCTCTCAAGCACTAACTCATGGGACAATTCTAAAATGAACTTACACATTCTAGCCCCCATGCTAGAAACCATCTCGGGAGCATACCTTGACAATTGATGGAATTTTAAGGCATATTCTTGGACGGACATTCTTCCTTGCTTCAAGTTCACAAACTCTTCCACCTTAGCTTTACTCAACTCTTGAGAAAAGAAGCGGTCTAAGAAAGCCTCAAAAAAATCCACCCACTAAACTAGACTAATATCCACACTTATACATAACTCCCACCCTTCGTACCATTAGTACGCTACATCTTTCAATTGGTAGCAAGCAAGCTCAACTGCTTTGACCTCCGAAGCATGAATGATCTAAAAAATCTTCTCTATTTCATAAATGAAGCCTTAAGGATATTCCTCAACCTTCGTACTCGTGAACATAGGAGGGATCAACCTCATAAATTGGCCAATTTTTGTGGCCTCAAAAGAAACAGTAGTCAGAACACCATCTTCTGATTGAGAAGCTACCAATTGAGTCAAGAGGTTGATAGAGCGACGAAACTCTACATTAGTAGTATCCCTTTGAGGAGACTGAAGAGGAGTGTCACCCTCATAGTCGGGGTTGGTGGGGACAGGTAAAACCCCATGAAGATGGTCAGATGTCGCAACTCTAGCCCAGGTCCAAACCTTAGAAGTTGGACAAACTCCGTCCACATTGTCCCTAGTCGGGAGAGAAGTGTTTGCTTGAGTATCAGATCTCCTTGGAGGCATAATATGAAAGATAGCAAACATAAATGAAAGGAATCCAAGACCTTAGACTCTATATCTTGAGATTGAAATACAAGAAAGGGAAATATTCCTAAAATATCTCGTAGCCTCTATTTTATAAGTGTGGCATGCTTCACATTGTGGAAACCCACCTAACTATGAACCTGGCTCTGATACTAATTCGACAGGACCCAAAACCGGGCTATGTAGTAGGAGCACCTTAAGCCCATATGAACCAAAGGTCGCCCTGATAACCCAACCTAATCATCACACAAATCACAGGAGTTAGATAAATTCTGACACATAATAAGATAGTAGAAACCATACTATAAGTCATAGCTAAAACGTGTCTAAACATTCCATTAGATTTAACAACTAATCATTATACCCAAGTCTATAGTAATCCACAATACCCCTATACAAACCGATGTTTAGAAAAGTGTATGTCGGGACAAGCCCCTGACAATAGCCAAACCAAATGTAAATAAGACTAAGTCTAAAGATAAGAGACCAAGAATGAATGTCTTTTGAAATAAGAAAGCTTACTACTCCAAAGTCAATGCATGATTTGCTTCGATCACCAAATCACTGTGTAGAAAAAAAAAGAAACTCTGGCCCCTATGTCGCGTGGGGACATAGCATCTGGAACGATTAACAGTTGGAAAGCTATCATAAAACTCAAAGATAAGGATAAAATAACATTATCATTTAACAACAAGTCAATACATCATATTCAACCATATTCATACACTTATCCATACATATAGGTATATCACATGCCATACAAGGGGAAACAAGTCTTATCAACACTCTTGAAGTACTCATTCATCAGACATGAAGTGGAGGACTCTAACCTTCCACACTTGTAGATTCAAACATTCTCAATAGACAATGAGTTTAACTATATTCACGTTATCATTATACAAGGGGGTTTTAACCACATACACTCTCATTGAGCATGAGACTCTAACCTCTTACACACTCATTAAGCTAGGGACTCTAACCTCAAGTCATAGTTGATATGGGACTCTAACCCACGCCGGTATTTTAGATTAGGCAAGGAAATCTAACCACAAGCCATTTCATTTGGATAAGGGACCCTAACTATAAGCTATTCTATTTGGGCAAGGGACTCTAACCACAAGCCACATTAGTAGGCAAGGGAATCTAACCACAAACCAATTTCACCACCATGGTTGATATTGAGACTCTATCCCTTTGTCCATCTATCAAAATTCATTCAATCCACATGCAACGACTTTAACCCATTTTGACAAATTCAATACTATACATGACCACAAGGTCCTCATGGGACCCTTAGTTGCTCAACCATTTCAATAGGACAATTCCTTAACTTAATTCATCATAAAATTCAATTTAGGGTCATCAAAACCCCTACAAACCATTCACACTTCATTAGCAACCTTATGCCACATTCTTACCACACTTTAGTTCAACACACAATTGAAGTTCAATTTCATACTTAGGGACTTTAACCCCTATTAGTATTCAACTAACAAGGTCATTAATTACACTATACATGGCTCACAATACCTTCACAATATTATTTATCAACCATTCATACTTATTGGGCTATTACCCTAGTTCAAAGCATTACCAACATGTAACTAGACCATTTACTTAGACATTTTCATAAACACCTTATATGCATACATTTATCAAGGCCATATTCGTGGTAGAAATCATTATCATTAGGGTTACTCAAGACTCACATGTTAAATCACAAACAATACACACCCACATATGCAATCCATCACCAATGCCATGTATAATCACTAGTCTAAGCAAGAACAAACATTATTCATCATTTGACAACAACAACCCTTTTCATTGATTTCAAAATCTCCATGTACATTTACTAATTCAAGTGGGAAATACATGGTTTTTAAGTTATTTACTAAGGAAAAGAATTACATGCCTTAAACAACTTGATGCACCAAGAATATTGACTTCACTTTGCCTCTTGAAGATTACCCTTGAAACCCTAGCCTCCAATTCTTCACAAAATGTGTTTGAGAGAGAGTTTTGGATGTTTGATCTACTCAAATGTGTTTTAGGAGGCCATATTCACTTATATAGTGAAGGGACTTAGGGTTTTGGGTGTGTAAAATGACCGTACGATCCTCAACTAAAAGCTGAAAATTGGCCATGATCTTGGGTAGGACTCACTTGAGTCAATTGTATCCTAGGTACGAGTGGTACCCTAACTCGTACCCTAGGCTTATCCTAGGTCATCTGCACTTTCTAGGGTACTAATACACACCCTTGAGTCGTATCCTTTGGATACGACTCATGCCCTCACTCGTACACTTCACTCGTACCAAAAACAGTCCACTCCAAGTTAAGACTCCACTCTATACGATTGGGTTATGTACGACTCGTACACTTAGATACGATTGGGAGGAGGCTCACTCATACCTAGGATACACCCTTACCATACTGCCTAGGGTACGAGAGGGGAGGGAGAGGAGGATACAACCCATATCCAAGGGGTACGACTCATGCCCCTAGTAGTACCCACCCCAGTGACATCAAAGGAAGAAATTTTTCAATGGTTTAAACTCTAGGTATTTCGGGGGAATCGGGTAGGGCAATGAGGCGAGGCTAGTAAAGGAAGGGGTAGGGAATGGATAAGAAAAAATTTTAAACTTTTTTAAAATAAATTAAATATTTTTTTTCGAGGGGGGCGATTTGTAGTGGTGGTGGGGGGGTCAAGGTCGGTGTAGGAAATGGGATAAGAAAAAAATTTGAAATAATTTTTTGTATAGGGGTGGTAGGAGTTGGGGGTATGTGTGGGTGATTTTGAGAGTTGTATGAACATTTCAATTTGAAAGTCAGGTTGAAAAAGAGTTTTGAAAAAAATGTTTTCTTTATTTTTTTAGGGAAATCAGTTTTCTTAAATTTGAGGAAAATATGTTTATTTAGAAAATTGAAAAACATTTTTCAGGAAATGTTTTCCTTCATACCAAATACACTCTTAGAAAATAAGTTTCTTAATCTGGATAATGACGTTTTTAATAAAAGAAAAAAAATTAAGTTTTACAAGTGACATTCCACGTCAATTGTGTCTCTTCCACCCTTCAACACACCCATTTTCACCTGCAACCCCCAATCCCCTTGCCCCAATCCCACATCACTATCACTCGGTCCACAACACCTCCATCGCTTATATTATTTATCTAAATTATATAAAAATACACTTAAAATAATATTTTTGATACGTATCGAACACAAAAAAAAAAAAAGGAAATTCACTTATTTTCGTAGGGTCGTTCGAATACATCCTAAATGAAATTCACTTCTTAGTTATGGTATGTTTCTTAAGATTGATCATTCAAATTGACAAAAATTATCCTTTTATGTTTAAATGTTTTTTATTACATTTTGAGACAATACATATTTTTAGCATTAGTAAATCGTCCTATTTTCTTGTATTGCTTTTAATATAACATAAACTCTCAATTGAGTAAATTTCACATTTCAATATACTTTTAGAAACTCTAAATTTATTTTACATTCAAGGCGATTTTCAGTACATCCAATGTTCATTGAATTATTTTACCCAGACATTTTATAATATTTTTTAAGTAAACACTCATACGATAGATAACATCAATTTGTCCTTAATGAACAAATTGATTGACTAATAGTCTAATATAGGAATTGTTTAAGCTTTGATCTATCGAAAAAAAGTTTTTTATCCTATAAAGATCTACATAACGTCAGCGTTCACACCCCCTCCAAATTTTACTTCTAAAATTACACTAAATATATTATTTTTATAATATTTTACTTTTAGAAAAGAGATAAATATAACCCTAAACTATAATAAACGCTATATATATA